>NC_043977.1:0-112500 GCF_902148855.1 Sphaeramia orbicularis | reverse complement strand
CTGGAATGTAAAGCTTCTCTACAAAACATGTGATGCTCTCATTTACAAGGTAATAACTGTGATTATTTTTGTTGGATTTGCAGCATTTTCGTTTCTTTTTTAGATTTATTCATCCTATTTACTGGTTGACAACTATGGAGTCAGTGCTGATGAGGATAAATGAAAGGTTTCAAAGTGTTTTAGGTGGAATTTTGGAGGCTGGTGTCAGGTTGTAGCAGGTCTGTTCACTGACAGAGCAAACGGAATCCTTCAGAAAGGCGACCTGTCCAAATGTGATGTCATGGCTGATGTTCACGGTGTTTCAGCAGTTCCATATGAACCTGGTTTGACACCAGGATCAGGAAAAGTGTCAGTAAAAAACAGATGTTGCTTATGCCATGTGAGAGCTGGGTGGAACACAGATGTAGGGGTTATGATCGTTTCTATCACATGGTATTTTCCATGGTCAGACATCAGACTGCCACGGTGGGAATGTAGATCCCCAGTGCTCTAAACTGGCCAATTAGCATAGCATCCCTGTGTGTTCGGTACCTGCGATAAGGAGGCTAGTGACCAACTGGGCTATGACATGCCATTGATCCAGAAAATTGCTGCAGAGCCAGCCTTGAAATTAGTTTAAATTGCTGAATCAAAAAATGTTATCCTGGATTCTGGCAGGGCCAGCGTAAACCTTATGCCTCTAATCCCCAGACTGATGTGAAAAGTTGTCAGGGATCGTGTCGCCTACCACCAGGATTGATGGGGGAATTTGGATTCTGTGTGACAGACAGAGACACATGCAAGCAACTGGGATTTGACTTGGATGGCACTTATGGCTACTGGGGTCGTGACTGGGTTTCAAATCTGCAGGCTTCGGGAATTTCCAGTACGATCTACCACCGGCTTTGTGCTTTTCAATTCAATTACACGCCAACTCTTTACTCTGTGACAATGTCGGAGCTCAAGCTCTCTTAGATGTGAGTTGAGTCATAAATCTAAGCTTTGAGGCACAGTTCAAGGATCGGGAGAATAATTTACCATCAGTCAGGTGCCTCTTTTTATCCTCTTTGGATCCTCCCGAAATAGCACCAAACAGCAGCGTTGGAGTCGCAGATTGATGGGAGGAGAGAGCAGGGTGGAATCTGTGGACTCTAAACAGCGCTAATGTGGAGTAAGTCTGGGTAAGAGGATGACTGAAGCAAACACAGCAGTGGATTAAAGTGGATGTATTCAGTCAGAATCAGCGGGGCTCCACCCTGCGCAGTGGCTCCACTAGTGGAAACTGGAGATCAGGTTTTCTATTTAGACAAGAAAATGAACATCGATTTGTCCCGAAGACACAAATAGTGCCGAGCGTTTCACTTTAAACCTTTAAGTCACTCACACATTGGTTGGCACATTTCACACACTAATTAAACCAAAGACAAAAGACTAGACTCCGCCTTCTGAGCGCACTGCCGGCCCCTTACTGCCCCCACCCCCCCCACCCCCTTTTCTGGACTTCTGTGTACCCAGCTGTTCTGTAGATCCAAACGCTGTCTTCCATTTCCCCCGACGTTGGAAAATATCAGACGTTTAATCTGCCAGGTTGATGGGCCAATCTTCCCCCAACCTCTGGGTTTAAGTTTGTTTATCACGTCGCACAACGTCAGCAGATGTAAAACCAGTCTTTTTTTAGTTTCTCTTTTTGCCTCCTGTGGAAAAAAAAAAGTTAAATTCTAAGTGGGTGAAGCTTTAAGTATCGTACATAATCCCTCTTGCTTCTGACAGGAATAAGAAACTTGCCCTAAAGACCACTCAACGGATTTTTAAGTTAGTGTGTGAAAATCCAGCAGGATAAGCGAATGCCCCACTGGATCGAGCAGGATTAGTATATCTATTGATTTGTGTCATCGTGAGGAACACGCAGTATATTACAGGCACATTAGAAGACAGTATGTGTCCACATTCAAACTGGAAGCACAGGGCACTTCAAACACTTTCTTTGCAGATTACTGATTTGCTGAGTGTGTTTCTTCTCAGCAGGTACAGAGTAAAACGTTCTCATTAAAGCACACAGATCAAAAGCCAACGTCCACCTTTAACTGCTCGTCAGGTTTCAAAACTTCACTCATGGACAAAGTTTGGAAAATATTCCAAATAGGGGAATTTCAAACCAAATGGGATGTTTTTAGTGATGCTCCACTTAGAGAAGTGAACAGGGATGTAAATGCAGCCGTCGACAGTGTTTTGTCTTCAAGTGTCCCCCTGGGGAGTGAAAATCCACTGGGTCTGACAGTGTGATGACACTCCTGCACATGGAACCAAAACAGACGAGCTGCTGGATGTCAAGTCAAACATGTGCTTTCCTTATGGCACCGTTGGCTAATGTCTGCCCTCATAGTACGGAGTGGGAAAGCTTCAAAAAAAAAAAAAAAGAGACAGAATAAAGCTCATGAAATTCTAGATATTGTGTTGAACAGGATACAATAAAATTTGGCATTGATAAATTATGAAAAAGTGAACCTTATGAGCGGCTGCACAAGAAGATAATGAGAGCATCTGAAATTTTAAGACCAAACATGTCAATCTCCCCCTGGTGGCCATTTTCAGTATAACACATGTTTTTCTATGGCGCTTTGGTCACTAAATACACATATATACTATATATTTATGTTTACCAATACTATCCACTACAGTTTGAAGGTGGACAGATCAGATTTATTTATTTTTTAAGTAACTTTCATCTCATAGCATTGGCTTAAAATCATCTTTCTAAAGAACGTATAGGATGTTATGAAAACAGGTGATTGACAGCTGTAAGGACCAATTGCAATCCAGAATCTGTCAGATGTAAGAGCCAGTGGAAGGACGTCTGTGTCCAACACACGACATGAAGAACCAGGGAGTGGATCTGCATTCTTATACGGTGGGAGTGTTCACTCATTCATCTGTTCACTCATTCGTCTGTTCACTCATTCATTCATCTGTTCGTTCATTCATTCCTCTGTTCGTTTTGTGAACTGCTTCACCCTCTGGATGGGCTTGGGGGGGGGGGGGGGGGGCGCTGTAAATATATAAAATGTCAATAAACACTAAATAAAAGTCCACATCTAGCTTTGACTACAGGATGCGTTCACCAGAGCGTCACTCAGATGTTCCAGTGCCAGCTCCATTTTTCTAGAATCTGCAGTCAGGATCAAGAGCAGACTTGTGTTTCCTCTCAGGCTTTGTCCACATGAAGACAAAAACTGTGTTTCTTATTTACTGAAAACAAACTTTACGCAAAAGCACTGTAGTATAAATGCCAGGTCTGTAGGTGGTGCTGTAACGCTGCCACAGAAATAAACCAAAAACACAGAAGAAGACCTGGAGCACGCTCATAAAACCTGTGTGAAGAAGACTATGAAGCTCGTACGGCTTAAGGGAGACGCAGAAATATGATGTCATCGTTTCAGAAAAGATGCGTACAGGCTGTAAACACGGAAATGCAAGAATGGTGTGTTGGCATTTGTTCACTCTGGGCCGTAGTTTGAAAATGAGTAGAACAGGACAGTGACATACAGGGACATCTGATCTGTGTGGACCAGAACCAGTGGAATGTGGGAAGTTCTCCGGTTCTGTCTCTGCTCCAGTCCTGTGGTCTGGACACACATCCATAACTCTAATCCTAACCCAAGGGTTACTAACCCTAACCTTAACCCTAATCCTAGGGTTACTAACCCTAACCTTAACCCTAACCCTAGGGTTACTAACCCTAACCCTAACCCTAGGGTTACTAACCCTAACCTTAACCCTAACCCTAACCCTAGGGTTACTAACCCTAACCCTAGGGTTACTAACCTTAACCCTAACCCTAACCCTAGGGTTACTAACCCTAACCCTAACCCTAGGGTTACTAACCCTAACCCTAGGGTTACTAACCCTAACCTTAACCCTAACCCTAACCCTAGGGTTACTAACCCTAACCCTAGGGTTACTAACCTTAACCCTAACCCTAACCCTAGGGTTACTAACCCTAACCCTAACCCTAGGGTTACTAACCCTAACCTTAACCCTAACCCTAGGGTTACTAACCCTAACCTTAACTCTAACCCTAACCCTAGGGTTACTAACCCTAATCTTAACCCTAACCCTTGGGTTACTAACCCTAACCTTAACCCTAACCCTAACCCTAGGGTTACTAACCCTAACCTTAACTCTAACCCTAACCCTAGGGTTACTAACCCTAATCTTAACCCTAACCCTAACCCTTGGGTTACTAACCTTAACTCTAACCCTAACCCTAGGGTTACTAACCCTAACCCTAACCCTAGGGTTACTAACCCTAACCTTAACCCTAACCCTAGGGTTACTAACCCTAACCCTAACCCTAGGGTTACTAACCCTAACCTTAACCCTAACCCTAACCCTTGGGTTACTAACCCTAACCCACCTATATCCAAATGTAAACAGTGGAATGACAGATAAAGTCTGTCTGTGTCTAAACTTGTCTCTCTGTGGACGAACGAGGAAAACTGAGGACGGTAACTAAGGACAGTTTGTCCAGTGACGCCAAAACACTATTATGCTGTAAATATTCCTCATAATATCAAACGGAAAACCTGAGGACCTCCCCCATGATGAAGCATGTGTCTTATTTTGAAAGGTGAGTGTTGTGGTTGTTGACAGGACGACTGGTGTTGAATATGTGGAGACTTTTTGTCCATTAGGTGTCGACAGACATTAGGCAGGAGCAGCTGATGGATGCCTTCTCAGACCACAGGTCAAAGGTCAAACGCAGACACCAGGGAAAATACAGTCGGACTCTAATGAGTCCTTAGCCTTTGGCCCCCCCAACCTTGGTTCAGAGTGCACTGACGGCAGCTCTCATGCAGAACAGGCTGGGAATGGGGCATGTGCATGACCGCCACTCTGATCCAGCTCACCTTCAGTCTCCTGGTGCTTCCACTGTATCAGCTTTCATGGATTTTGGCAAGAATTCAACCTTCAAAACAGTTTTCAGAGTTTGAAGGAGAAGGATGTTGTGTCTTGATTTTGAGGAGCTGTGCCTCAGCGCCTGAACATGACGAAGGTCTGAACCTGAAAATGGTTCTGTGGTCTCTGCGGTTCCTGTTGAAGGAGGTTACGGTGGTCTTGGATTAGGGTTAGGGTTCTTGGGGTTCCTCTATATACGTTCACTAGAACCATGTACAGGGGTTCTTCTATAAACGTTCACTACAACCATGTACAGGGGTTCTTCTATAAACGTTCACTAGAACCATGTACAGGGGTTCTTCTATATACGTTCACTACAACCATGTACAGGGGTTCTTCTATAAACGTTCACTAAAAGCATGTACAGGGGTTCTTCTATAAACGTTCACTAGAACCATGTACAGGGGTTCTTCTATAAACGTTCACTAGAACCATGTACAGGGGTTCTTCTATATACGTTCACTAGAACCATGTACAGGGGTTCTTCTATAAACGTTTACTAGAACCATGTACAGGGGTTCTTTTATAAACGTTCACTAGAACCATGTACAGGGGTTCTTCTATAAACGTTCACTAGAACCATGTACAGGGGTTCTTCTATAAACGTTCACTAGAACCATATACAGGGGTTCTTCTGTATACGTTGACTAGAACCATGTACAGGGGTTCTTCTGTATACGTTCACTAGAACCATGTACAGGGGTTCTTCTATAAACGTTCACTAGAACCATGTACAGGGGTTCTTCTATAAACGTTCACTAGAACCATGTACAGGGGTTCTTCTATAAACGTTCACTAGAACCATATACAGGGGTTCTTCTGTATACGTTCACTAGAACCATGTACAGGGGTTCTTCTATAAACGTTCACTAGAACCATGTACAGGGGTTCTTCTATAAACATTCACTAGAACCATATACAGGGGTTCTTCTATAAACGTTCACTAGAACCATGTACAGGGGTTCTTCTATATACGTTCACTACAACCATGTACAGGGGTTCTTCTATAAACGTTCACTAGAACCATGTACAGGGGTTCTTCTATATACGTTCACTAGAACCATGTCCAGGGGTTCTTCTATAAACGTTCACTAAAAGCATGTACAGGGGTTCTTCTATAAACGTTCACTAGAACCATGTACAGGGATTCTTCTATAAACGTTCACTAGAACCATGTACAGGGGTTCTTCTATATACGTTCACTAGAACCATGTACAGGGGTTCTTCTATAAACGTTCACTAGAACCATGTACAGGGGTTCTTTTATAAACGTTCACTAGAACCATGTACAGGGGTTCTTCTATAAACGTTCACTAGAACCATGTACAGGGGTTCTTCTATAAACGTTCACTAGAACCATATACAGGGGTTCTTCTGTATACGTTCACTAGAACCATGTACAGGGGTTCTTCTGTATACGTTCACTAGAACCATGTACAGGGGTTCTTCTATAAACGTTCACTAGAACCATGTACAGGGGTTCTTCTATAAACGTTCACTAGAACCATGTACAGGGGTTCTTCTATAAACGTTCACTAGAACCATATACAGGGGTTCTTCTGTATACGTTCACTAGAACCATGTACAGGGGTTCTTCTATAAACGTTCACTAGAACCATGTACAGGGGTTCTTCTATAAACGTTCACTAGAACCATATACAGGGGTTCTTCTGTATACGTTCACTAGAACCATGTACAGGGGTTCTTCTGTATACGTTCACTAGAACCATGTACAGGGGTTCTTCTGTAAACGTTCACTAGAACCATATACAGGGGTTCTTCTGTATACGTTCACTAGAACCATATACAGGGGTTCTTCTGTATACTGTTATGGAAATGTTCAACTGATAACCCACACACAAAGAGGAGGAGAGAAAGTTACAGTTAAAATAAATAAATGCATTTATTGAGAAGTCAGTCACAGAGAAACTCTGTAAGTGAAGTCTGCTTAAACAAGAGAAAACTAAAGATTATATAGAACCAAATCCAACCCCCTCAAACTATGATGTCATTCCTTACGTACATCGTACCACCCCATACTACTCCTTCTCTGCTCCGTGAAGAGGTCATGATGACCTCTCCACTCTAACCTTGCTTGGATCCAATCTGGAGTGCAGGCGCCATTCTCTATCTACACATTCAGACATTTAGGTGTTTGGGTTTTAACTCAAGGCAAGAACTCCGTTCCTGGGTTGGGGGTGTTACAGAGTGGTAAACATCACACATAATGAATAATGACTCAGCATTAAAAGAAGATGTACTAACAGTATAAAATATAAAGAGTATAAAATATAAAAAGTAAATTTTTCCACCACATTTCCTCCCTTTTGATTATTCAACCGAATCAATCATGCAAAAACATAAAATTTACGTACGAGTATCAATAAATGATTATAAATGATTATCAACCCAAAGACAACCTAATTAAGCCATATTTCTCCAGATATTCTCCAGATAAATTATATGTAGCCAAATTTCCAGACTTTGTGTCTTTTTTCTTTTTAGATCAGGTTTGACATTGGAGGACAAATAGCAAAATACTATGAAAAAAATACTATAAACATCCACCCATGATCTATCTGCTTTTGGACATCAGTCAGAACAGTAATTTCCAGCTTCACAATTTTTGTTCATTTGACAGGATTACACGTTGCTTTCTTCATACACCATCAAATCATCATCAAGATCATCTAAGTCATCAAAATCATAATTATCATCATCATCATCAATCACTTCATGCTATACCATACTAAAAGTACCAATCACACTGCTAATCATTGAACGTATTATTGGAATGATGCAACAGGATAATCCGAGGAGTAATACAAACACACCAAAAATCACAGCAATAATTTTCATCAACATTGCCTTCCATCCCCCAGACAGCAGCCAGCCCCAAAAATCCCTGCCTGTTGTAGTGTATGCAGTGTTTTCCTCATGTAGGACTCGTCTAGGGTGATCAAACTGATTGTGGAAACATCAGGTACATAGGTACAACACTGGTCGCCAATAAGATGACAGACACCTCCCTTTTCAGCCAATAGGAGATCTAAAGCTGCCCTATTCTGTAATGCGACAGTGCGGAGAGCTTTCATCTCACTGGTCATTAAACCCCTGTTCAACAGACGCAGTGAGATTCTCTAGCTCCACAGAAAGTTCTTCTATGTACCAAGCTAAACAATCAGGGCCGTACATGGGAATAATACTGATTACAAACTTATGGCCACCTGAAATCCGATCCCGTTTTACACGGGTGTGAGGCGGTGACATAACTGGGCTGATGGTCAATTTGGAGGTAGCTGGAACCAAATAAGAGAGGTGACATGTACCTGCCCATCATGCTGGGAAATACAAATAAGAGTGTTGACCACACGTCCACACCATATCTGTAGGACAGCCATACCCATAATCAGAAGGAGTTAGAGCTACGGTGGCATTATATGTGGTAGTAACATTAAAAATAAAATAAAATAAAATAAAAATATGAGGTCTTAGCATCATAATGTGTCAGTGGGGATGGTGTACCTAGTAATGCCGTGAGATTGTAAAGGACTATAACTGGAGAAAAGTAAATTTATCAGCCCTTTTTTCGCATGCTACCTTGAGAGTAATGTTACACCCAGATGTGTGTCCCAAATTATACCGTGTGTGTTCTGTGACTGGGGAATGGAAGCAAAACTGTGGAGTGAAAAAAAGATTAGACAGATCTCTGAGCCGAAAAACAACATTTTTCTGTACCATAGTAATATTAGTGTCTCTAGAGAAATTTCTTGGATTTCTGAAGGAAGGTCACGTTGGGTCTCAACCCCAGCCAGGGGTACGCCGTGACAGACGGCCACTGTCCATTTTATCATTGTCAATAGTGTGTGATTGATCGAGAGAGGATAAGAAGCGAACAGAGTATCTTCATGTGAGCTGTGTGGCATCAAACTACACACATAGCATGACTGATTAGTGACACGTCGTGTCAGATCACGTGTCACTCGCCACCATGTGTTATCGCTAGTCGTGGTGATCAATGAGGTGGAGGTCACGTCCGTGACGTCCCCGAAGCTCCTCTGACCCTAGCTGTCCTCCGACAGACCAGGGCGCAAACAGGAATGTGATGCGGTGGTGAAGGATCAGATACCTGATAGAATGTGTCCATGTACCACATGTACAGGCACAGGAGGGTGATGCAGATGACAGCTGACCCTTTGATCACCTCCATCGTCGTCGAATCAGTGTATGTGTGGGGCAGGGGGTCTTCAGTCACTCGCCAGTGACCAGGCAAAGGATAAGTGTATATGAGACGTCACTGGGGTCGTTACCACCGCTAGGTTTCAACCAGTGAGTCTTGTGAGTGTAGGTGCGTGATACAGCTGTGTCCAGCTCCGGTGTCCAGTCGTCCAGTCTACGCTGTCGATCGATGCTCCGGCCCGTCCTCGGCTGCAGCAGTCGGCGGTTCTCCCAGAAACCGCTTACAGTGGATCGCATGGATCCACATGGCACGTTCAGCAACCTTGACCACTGTGTGCGTCGTCAGGAGCACCTGGAAAGGGCCTCGCCACCTGCGCTGTTTCCAGTGCTTTCGTCTGAAGTCCCGAACCAGGATCCAATCCCCCGGCTGCAGCGGATGAAGCAGCCCCTCTGCAGGAACCGGTAATGCTGATTTCACCAGTACCTGTACTTGAGATAGTTCAGAGGAGAGTTTCCTACACTAAGACAACATGTCATGCTCCAACAATGATGTCAACCCGGTTGGTTGGGGGCCTGGAGACCTGTATATGGGGTCTCCCAAACATAATCTCAAAAGGACTCAGCCCACTTCGACTCCTACGTCTCATTCTCATTTGCATGAGAACCAGAGGTAGGGCCTTGACCCAGTTAAGACCTGTTTCTTCACAACATTTAGCCAGTTTTGATTTTAGGGTGCTATTTTCCCTTTCAATAGCCCCCCCTTTGTGGATGGTATGCACAGTGTGTTTTGAGGTCAAAACCTAGCATTTCCCCTAACTCAGTTAGTGCTGTGTTCACAAAGTGGGACCCATCGTCTGATGAGATCCTCTTTGGGATCCCCCAACAAAACAAAACAAAATTTCAGTTACCAAAGCCTTAGCCACTGCAGAGCTGTCTGCATGCTTTGCAGGAAAACATTTATCTAACATTCCTCCCTTAGACACATGATCTACGCCATGTGTCAGCTTAGCAAACCAGGGGAAGAAATGTTTGGGCCGACAAGGTCGTCCATCAGCTGCCTCAAGTGAAACAAAAGACACAAGCCTGTGAAGGACAACAAAGGAGAAGGTCATCAACATACTGTAAAGGAGCAACACCTGGTGGGAGGTCAAGGTGGGACAGCGAGTCGGCCAAAATCGAATTGTAAATGGTTGGGGCCTCGCAATACCCCTGAGACATGCGCGTCCATGTGTACATTTTGTTTCTGAACTGAAACGCGAACCAATATTGGCTATCTGCATGCACGGGAACAGATGTGAACGCGTTCGAAAGGTCAATGACAGAAAAGTGAGATGCAGACGGCGGAATTTGTGATAAAATGTGTGTGGATTTGGGACCGTGGGTATGCGTGGAACCACGGCTTTGTTTACCGCCTGTAGGTCTTGAATAAACCTCCATGTGTCTGGGTCAGGAGGGGTTCGCACTTTTTTCCACAGGAAAAATTGGGGTCCTGACCGGTGAATCAGGACATGGAACTATAATTCCCACATTCAAATAAGCTTAGAACTCGGACTGTTTTTGACATGGCCTGTAATCAGATCGCGGGGTAATGATGACCGGTGGGCAGTTTCGGACGAGACCCACATCATGTGGACCAGTAGCCCAGACACCAGGTGGGATATCAGCCAGTTTGGGTGGCACGGAGACGGGTGAGAGGCCTGTGGGAGATGTAGACATACAGGTGAGCTGAGCGCTTCATCATTTAACAACTGTACAGTTTTCTGACAGTGAAACACTGATATCATGCTCTGTCTGTATACCCCCAGTCGGGGAGCGAACATGATGGCCGGGTCAGAGGTGGGACACAAATCTGACACCTGCAAGGCCTTTTCCACAAACGGGCCCACGTCTTTCCAATCTGCATGGCATGGTTTGGAAAGAGCAACATGCGTGGTGCAGCACCAAGCCTGTAAAAAGAATGTTGATTATCAGTCAGTGACACAGACAATGCCCAAAAAAATATGAATCCCAAAACATGTAACCAGTTGTGAGCTTATCAGACTCTGTGTGAAAAAACTTTTCCTCATATGTGGGGTCAGGGCCTCCAGGACTGAAATGAGAAGCACACTATAAATCATTTGGGGGTTAGACATAAGCGCCAGGCTGAAGTCTGCTGTCACTTAGCTCGACCCATTTTTCTGTAATTTGGGGGGAACAGACTTTCCAGTGGTATACAGAATCTGGTCACCCAGCAGCATACCTAACCATTGTGTGTGCGTACACACAATGTGAGTGGAGATCTGTGCCTGCGACTGTGTTTTGTTGAGTTATCGTTAACCCCTCTGGACCCAATTCAAGTTTTACCCCCAATTTGCACATCAAATCCCGCCCACACAAATTAATGGGACAGACGGGTGCGAGTAAAAAAAGAATGTTAGAAAGTACATTCTTGTGAAACACATGTCAACGGAACAGTAAAGCTCTCTCTGTCCTGTTTACCACCAGCCAACACAGAAATAATAGTTTTTCCACTCAACTTTAGTGTAGGTGTTAAGTCTACATGTCTGATCACAGAGTATGTAGCTCCACTATCTACTAAAAACGATAACTTAAACCTGCTTATAGTAAGATCAACCACAGGGAGCTTCTGATAGGAGTCAGTACACAGCTGAGCGTGTGTGTGTGTGTGTGTGTGTGTGTGTGTGTGTGTCACCTCCTCCTCCCTTGGGCAGTGCAGCAGAAGCTGTAGTGGGTGTGGAATCCGTGTCTGGAGACCCGCCCTCCAGGGCCGCGAGCCAATCCCCTGCCCCGTTCCCTCCACGTGGCTGTCTCCGCCCCGCCTTCTCTGTGGGCAGTCCCTTTTCCCATGTCCTGGTTGGCCACAGAGGTGGCCCACCCCTCCACATGTCGGACCACCCCTTTCCGGGTGTAGGTGGGCCTCGAGTGTTCTCCGGTCCCCGCCCACGCTGTTCCCCGGGGGGGGGGGTCGGGCGGACCAGTCCGAAGTGTCTGATGAAAGTGACCCCTGCCCTGCGTCTGGAATCTTCCACTGTCTCATCAGGCCTGTTTCAGGTTTGTCCATGCAGACAGACAGCCTCAGGTGGGAAAAAACGTCCGGCAGAGGCTAGGGGTCATCTGTGCAGCCAGAAGCCGCCTGAGTTCGGACCCAGTGGGTCTGTGTTCATTGCAGAAAGTCCCTCGGATGGATCAGGTAGATGTTTCAGTGAATGTCCATGCCCTGAACACCACAACAGGACCGTCTGGTCCGCTGACTTCCACCATGGGCATTTGTGCAGCTGTGCCAGAAGTCAGTCCTCCCCCCTGCCTGCAGCATCAGCAGCGGGGGTGGAGTCGGGTTGTGTGGAGTCCGGCTCCGGTGGTGGAGAAGGCCGGGGGTCAGCAGACCTGGGGGGCCTGCTGGGGCCCGTTGATGTTTGGCCAGTTCTGGAATTACGGCTGAGTGTTCCGGGAGGGGGGGCGGGTTCTCGCGGCGTCTTTGTGGGCAGGCGTCCAGACCCGGACACCAACTTCGCTGCCTGCACAGAAACACAAGGGGGGGCATATGGTATATGGTAAAGTGGCGGAGCTCAAGCTCCTTGACAATCGAAAATATAACTGTTTAATCTGTATAATCTGTTTTATATCTGTTTTTATAACCAGCAGCATAATTTACCAGATCTTACAGACGTAGCACAGACGTCGCACAAAAATACAAGGGAAGTATAAAGTTATGAATGAAAAGAAGTGGTTTAAATATTCTAACAAATTAGGCATAAAGGGAAAAAAACACAGCTAGATGGTGTCATCTACGGTTACACATGCCTCAGTTTGTTTTTGCTTCATTCACCACATCTCAAAACATTTGTTACAAGGTTCCTATTGTTTAAATTCCCTGACCTTGTTTTTTCTCTCTTTGCCTCCCTTTAACTCATTCAGTTTTTGCACACCCAAAGTTGGCATTTTAGAAAAAATACCCATGTTTACCCAATAATCAGCACATTCAAGCACAATTTCCCCATATTTTCTTTTTACCCATGGGTTTTGGAATAGGGGCCTCTCTGTCCACACCCCCGTCACTGTGCCCCGGCCGGTTTCCCATTTTTACACTTAGAACGTCTTCTAAGTGGTTTTTGTTCCTTGGCGAACAAAATACTAAAAAACCCTGATTTTTCTTTTCAGTTGTCAGCGAAAAAATCACCTAAAACGCTTTCAAGTTTGTTATAAACTTTACTCTACTGTATTTACATACAGTAGCAACCTTATACGATTTTTCTTTTTGGTTGAAGGCAGGCGAAAAAATCTCCCAAAAACGCCTGTACTCTATTGCATTTGCATACACTAGCAACCTTATACGATTTTCTTTTTGGTTGAAGGCGAAAAAATCTCCCAAAAACGCCTGTACTCTATTGTATTTGCATACAATAGCAACCCTATACGATTTTCTTTTTGGTTGAAGGCAGGCGAAAAATCTCACAAAAACGCCTGTACTCTATTGTATTTGCATACAATAGCAACCCGACTCAGGTCTATATATATATATATATACTTATTCTTATTTTTTATTTATTATTTTTTTATTTTTCATTTTTATTTTTTTATTTTATTTTATTTATTTATTTTTTTATATATATATATAAACCCGAATCGCACGCCACTATTGTTTCAGTGACGTGCCCAGTGACGTGAGTTTGGAACACAGAGAGTAAAAGCCCCAACACCCCAAACTGTAACTTTCTCACCATGTGTGGCGTTGAACTCAGTTCCGATTCCAGTGGTGAGACGGGCGGGGCTCGGGGCCGGTCCCCCGTCTGCGGTGTCGTTTTACCACGGGGCTACAGCCGCTTTTTTGGCCCGTAGGATGATCAGTCCACCAACCTCCGTTCCCCCGCCCGACAGCACACATGGAATCCTGCCGACAACGCCAATTTGTTATGGAAATGTTCAACTGATAACCCACACACAAAGAGGAGGAGAGAAAGTTACAGTTAAAATAAATAAATGCATTTATCACAGAGAAACTCTGTAAGTGAAGTCTGCTTAAACAAGAGAAAACTAAAGATTATATAGAACCAAATCCAACCCCCTCAAACTATGATGTCATTCCTTACGTACATCGTACCACCCCATACTACTCCTTCTCTGCTCCGTGAAGAGGTCATGATGACCTCTCCACTCTAACCTTGCTTGGATCCAATCTGGAGTGCAGGCGCCATTCTCTATCTACACATTCAGACATTTAGGTGTTTGGGTTTTAACTCAAGGCAAGAACTCCGTTCCTGGGTTGGGGGTGTTACAGAGTGGTAAACATCACACATAATGAATAATGACTCAGCATTAAAAGAAGATGTACTAACAGTATAAAATATAAAGAGTATAAAATATAAAAAGTAAATTTTTCCACCACAATACGTTCACTAGAACCATGTACAGGGGTTCTTCTATAAACGTTCACTAGAACCATGTACAGGGGTTCTTCTATAAACGTTCACTAGAACCATATACAGGGGTTCTTCTGTATACGTTCACTAGAACCATATACAGGGGTTCTTCTGTATACGTTCACTAGAACCATATACAGGGGTTCTTCTGTATACGTTCACTAGAACCATGTACAGGGGTTCTTCTATAAACGTTCACTAGAACCATGTACAGGGGTTCTTCTATAAACGTTCACTAGAACCATATACAGGGGTTCTTCTGTATACATTCACTAGAACCATATACAGGGGTTCTTCTGTATACGTTCACTAGAACCATGTACAGGGGTTCTTCTATAAACGTTCACTAGAACCATGTACAGGGGTTCTTCTATAAACGTTCACTAGAACCATATACAGGGGTTCTTCTGTATACGTTCACTAGAACCATATACAGGGGTTCTTCTGTATACGTTCACTAGAACCATGTACAGGGGTTCTTCTATAAACGTTCACTAGAACCATGTACAGGGGTTCTTCTATAAACGTTCACTAGAACCATATACAGGGGTTCTTCTGTATACGTTCACTAGAACCATGTACAGGGGTTCTTCTGTATACGTTCACTAGAACCATGTACAGGGGTTCTTCTATAAACGTTCACTAGAACCATATACAGGGGGTAAACATAAATGGGTATGAATGTAAATAAAAACCATGAAAGACAGAGGTCTAGAAATATTTGAACTGCAGAGGACCTTGTGTTTTCTATTAATACAAAAAACAGAGAAATTCTGATGCTGAGGAGGAGGAAGATTCACATTTAATTTAAAAACACAGAATTTCCTAAAAATCTGCAGTGGTTCTCTCACCTGAACATTAGTACATACAGTTGTCAGGAGGAGAACGTTTCCTTTTTTGTTGTTTTTGGACCCTTTTCTATCATTTGTCAAACATTCATGTTCTAATGTGTTCTGTCTAATCCTTTCATCATTCAAACATTATTGACGGGCGTCCAAACCAGGTCATATCACAGAGGGTCTGGGGCTTTTTCCTGTCATTCCGTGGGCTTGAGGATAAGCTGCTGTGGTTTGAAGTAGCTGCACTGCTGTGCATTTCCCACCGATGGCAAATAAAAGGAATTCGCACACACCTTTGAAGAGCAGCGCGTAAAGGATCATGCAAATAGGCCCAATATTTCATGTTAGGGCCGTTCATAATGACAAAAGGAAACAGGCACACCTTGGACTTTGATTCAGCAAAGCTGCTCCGTGGTTAAATAGTTGCTGTGCAAGGACCTCCTGGGAAATTAAAAACATATTGTGCCACAATTTCCCTGTGACTCGCAGCCTCCCTGGGGAGAGCACTTTAAAAATTTCTAATAAAGGAGACTTGGAATTACAGAGAGGGGAGCTGGCATTAATTAAAGCAGGGATTTGAGGGGGGTCAGCGCCTCATATTTATCTGTTTAGACCCAGGGTTTGGTCCGATGGAAAGACTGTTTGGAGGATTGAGGTCACAGCTCATGGGTCAGACAAAGGTGGATGATCCACACATGATTTATGTTTTACAATAAACTCAAATCAGAAGGTGATAAAAAACGTGGCAGCACAGAGGGAGAAACCAAAAGTAAACCAACTTTTCTTTTCTGTTCAAACGGCACAGTTTGTTCTTTAATGATCAGATGAGACTTTTTTGAACGGGTGAACCAGGCTTTTCCTTTCCTCACCATGACCCTTTCTGCGTCTGATCTGCATTAGTCTACAAATAATCACTCACAAAAAAAAAAAAAATCACTCATCTACAAAAAAACAAACACAAAAAAAACCCAAATCTCTCCTCCACTGTAGTTGGACAAGAGGAAAAGCACCAGTAGTTTCCTGTCGGTCCGAAGCAGACGCTGAGGTTGGACTTTTACTGCAGCTTAGTATCATATGATCAGAAAAACGGACAAATTTAAAGTGAACATGCCACTAGTTTCCATCGCTGGGGAACTCACAGGATGATTTAAGTCTTAAAAAAGGAGATTTACATGTTCTTAAATAAATAATTACAGTCGTCAGGATTTATCAAGTTGACGTTTGCACAGAGACTCGTCATGTCACGCATTTAAGCGATTATCATTAAATGTTTATGTTTTCATCTCAGCTAATAAGTATTTCCCAGCGGCCGATTGGCAGCAAATTGGCAGAGGATGAGGATGTAAACGTATGGACGTCAAATAAAATACAACTTTTTCCAGCTTAACATCAAAACTCACACAAACTCATAAGCGACAGTGGCTTATGTCAGTCTGGGTTGTACCAGCACAGGGAATTCATTTGGATTTAGTGAATGAATAATTGTATTGTAGCCCTGTGATGAACTGGTCACATGTCCAGGGTGAACCCCGCCTTCGCCCATATGAAGCTGAGATAGGCTCCGCCCCCATGACCCTAGTGAGGATAAACTGGGTTCAGAAAATGAATGAATGACTGTATTGTGCCTGTCATTTTTTAAAAGTGTAAAAATGAAATATGCACCTCGAGGAGGAACAAGCTTTCATTTTATATGATACACACTTTATTTATTACCTTCTGAAGTGTAAAGTTTGACCTGATCCTCTGACAGTTTAGGGCAAAAGCATCAAGAAACATTGAATTCAGGTCATTTATCTGAAATACAACACCATCTTGACAAACCTCCGTTTCTACTGAAAATCAGGTATTTTCTTATATTAAATTCACTGATCATGTAAATGTCTAAATTATTGTAGAATTTAATGTCAGTGTACAGTAACAGTAAATTCAAAGTTTTTGAATTGAAAAATGAGAAAACTGGAGAAAAACTGACTTTTTCAGTCAAATCTAAGATTATGAAGTCAAACTGTCATTGATCTGATACCATGGGTTTTACTGATCAATCACTGTTTCAGAAGATGACGGTGTTTCCTCATTTCCACATATCTATCCAAATATATGCCCATCCAAAGGAGCTTTTGTCTACTTTACTGTTATATATTGTCACTGACGAGTGGAGACCTGGTAAGTCCATTTTTGGTCTTTTTTTTTTTTTTGGTTATAAAACCATTCTATTGGTCAGCCTTCACAGCCTGGTGGTTTTAGAAATATTTAACCAATGAAAAGTCATGAAAACAGCTTGTGAATCTCTTAACTTTATTCATTTATTTAAAATAAACATAATTTTTCCAGTTTCCTGAAAAATCACTGTTTTGGACATAAGAGGTTTACACCCGACAGTGACAATATGTAAATAAATATCAGCTTCTCTGTGCGTTCCTGTTCTGTATGTAAAAAAATCAGTCCTGTTTTTAGACAGAAACAGACGCTGATGTCAGAGTGTTGGTTCAGTCGAGTAAACGCAGAACAAAGACGTTGTTCCGTTGGCCTCTGTTATAAGAACAGTCCATGGTTGCATGACTTTAATTACATTGTCTGTTTGGCAGACGAGTGCCACATCCATCTTATCTGCTCAGCTGCATTCAGCGTCCGAAACCGCAACAAAAAACAAATGCTCTCAGCTCGCTTTAGTGTTTTATCACAGCAGACTTCCACCTGTTCAGTCCCACATTAAACTAACCCTAACCCTAGGGTCACTAACCCTAACCCTAGGGTTACTAACACTAACCCTAACCCTAACCCTAGGGTTACCAACCCTAACCATAACCCAAGGGTTACTAACCCGAACCCTAACCCTAGGGTCACTAACCCTAGCCCTAGGGTCACTAACCCTAACCCTAGGGTCACTAACCCTAACCCTAGGGTCACTAACCCTAACTCTAGGGTTACTAACCCTAACCCTTGGGTCACTAACCCTAACCCTAACCCTAGGGTCACTAACCCTAACTCTAGGGTCACTAACCCTAACCCTAGGGTCACTAACCCTAACCCTAGGGTCACTAACCCTAACTCTAGGGTTACTAACCCTAACCCTTGGGTCACTAACCCTAACCCTTGGGTCACTAACCCTAACCCTTGGGTCACTAACCCTAACCCTACGGTCACTAACCCTAACCCTAGAGTCACTAACCCTAACTCTAGGGTCACTAACCCTAACCCTAGGGTCACTAACCCTAACCCTTGGGTCACTAACCCTAACCCTAGGGTCACTAACCCTAACTCTAGGGTCACTAACCCTAACCCTAGGGTCACTAACTCTAGGGTTACTAACCCTAACCCTAGGGTCACTAACCCTAACTCTAGGGTTACTAACCCGAACCCTAACCCTAGGGTCACTAACCCTAACCCTAACCCTAGGGTCACTAACCCTAACCCTTGGGTCACTAACCCTAACCCTAACCCTAGGGTCACTAACCCTAACCCTAGGGTCACTAACCCTAACTCTAGGGTTACTAACCCTAACCCTTGGGTCACTAACCCTAACCCTAGGGTCACTAACCCTAACTCTAGGGTCACTAACCCTAACCCTAGGGTCACTAACTCTAGGGTTCCTAACCCTAGGGTCACTAACCCTAACTCTAGGGTTACTAACCCGAACCCTAACCCTAGGGTCACTAACCCTAACCCTAGGGTCACTAACTCTAGGGTTACTAACCCTAACCCTAGGGTCACTAACCCTAACTCTAGGGTTACTAACCCGAACCCTAATCCTAGGGTCACTAACCCTAACCCTAGGGTCACTAACCCTAACCCTTGGGTCACTAACCCTAACCCTAGGGTCACTAACCCTAACTCTAGGGTCACTAACCCTAACCCTTGGGTCACTAACCCTAACCCTAGGGTCACTAACCCTAACCCTAGGGTCACTAACCCTAACTCTAGGGTCACTAACCCTAACCCTAGGGTCACTAACCCTAACTCTAGGGTTACTAACCCTAACCCTTGGGTCACTAACCCTAACCCTAGGGTCACTAACCCTAACCCTAGGGTCACTAACTCTAGGGTCACTAACCCTAACCCTAGGGTCACTAACCCTAACCCTAGGGTCACTAACTCTAGGGTCACTAACCCTAACCCTAGGGTCACTAACCCCAACTCTAGGGTTACTAACCCGAACCCTAACCCTAACCCTAGGGTCACTAACCCTAACTCTAGGGTTACTAACCCTAACCCTTGGGTCACTAACCCTAACCCTAACCCTAGGGTCACTAACCCTAACCCTAGGGTCACTAACCCTAACTCTAGGGTTACTAACCCTAACCCTTGGGTCACTAACCCTAACCCTAACCCTAGGGTCACTAACCCTAACCCTAGGGTCACTAACCCTAACCCTTGGGTCACTAACCCTAACCCTAACCCTAGGGTCACTAACCCTAACCCTAGCTGTTGGACTTGTTAAAATTCCATCTGAGTCCAGGGAGAGGAACTGTAAAATCAAACTCCATTCCATTTGTTTTTCATACCACAGTTTTCATCCAAATTCACATTATTTTGATAACTTTTTAAATTTTTTTTTAATTTTTCTTTTTATTTGGATTACTAGCTTCATAAGACACTGAGTCTGTTCACATGAGCACAACAGTCCAATAACTGGGAGTAAACGGATCATTGGAAGAATCAGATCTGACACGTTTACATGCACTTAAGAAATGCGATAATCATAAACCCTGGTTTGGACGCTCCAGTCCGTTATCGGATGTCTTTTGGAGTCTGTTCGTACGTAGGTAGTGATGATAGACTTAAACTTCCTGTTATTGTCGTCCACTGACGTTTGACTACATTTTTTCCACTTTCTACTATTTTAATTGCGTTTACACATGTGCAGACGTAAAAGAACTGAATAAATCAGATTAACCTGAATACATGAAGACATGGGAGTATTGGGGACAAATCCAGGTGTTAATCTGATTGATTATAATCAGATTACTGCTGTTATTTGATCAAACAGATCAGATTATAATGTTTGGATAGTCAGATTAATATTTCGATAACAGAAATCTGATAATGATGGGAGTATTAGTGTGAATGTAAACGGGCTCAGTGTGCATGTGAGCTAAACTAGTGGTTGTTGTTGTTGGATCCGTTTGGCTGATCCAGTCCTGCTTCTGTTACCACCATACCCATCATTAGGACCTGATAAATTCCCAATCAGTCACTTTGACAGTAAACATGCCCCTGATTCCAGCCCAGCCTTTCTGTTTGTTTGTGTTTTGCATTATAGATTGGCTCTTAACTATGTTTGATCGAGCTTAATTGAAGATAAGGCCAACTTTATCTTCAGCTCAACAAACAGCAGGGTAGAGCCCAGGGAGAGTGATGGATGGTCCCTCCAAACTCCTCTGGTTGTTTGTTTCATCCCTGGCTGTGTTTAAAAATGACCCTTCAAAATGGTTCCAAGGGTGGAAACTCATGTTCTGGGCTGCGCAGAAGGAGGACATGCTTGCTTGGGTAATCCTTTACCATGGCTTTTCCAAGGGCCTTTGTTGGCACCGAGGCCAGCCTTCAGACATCAGTATGGGTTGTGTGCTATCCCCTTTGGGCAGGTCGGGTTGATGGCTCTCCGTCCCTGTATGAGGGCTTTTCTGGCAGAGATGGAAGTGCCGTGGGGACGCGCTGACATTGATTTCTTCATTCCAATGCACACGCTGATGTATCGACTGTCACTGATCAGTTAGTGACATTGTATTTGCCGTTGTTTGGTGGAGCTGAAAGGCCCAGAGCTGCATTTGATCAGGACAAGGCACTGAGTCAAGGACCTTATTCATGCATTTCAGCTGTTTTTTTTCCCAGTTAAATCCACTTATTTTATGTTTTAGCCTGTGAAATGTTTAATAAAGAAATACTGAAGGAGTTTATATAGTAGCAACAGGGGGACATCGTGTACCAGAACACACTTAAGATGATGAAAACCACCAACAAATCAAGCCGATGTGTCCACACACTGTTTCAGTCACTGAATAAAGTATAAAGGTCATGGTTTACACACATCTGTTTTATGGTTTCAAATTATAGATCATAGACCCTTGACAGCCACTCAAAATAACTGTTTGGCAATGTTAGCTTAGCTCTGTTAGCTTAGCTGTGTTTTTAGTCTAAAACAGCCACAATAAAACCACTCATCCCCTCTGTTAGCTTAGCTCTGTTAGCTTAGCTGTGTTTTTAGTCTAAAACAGCCACAATAAAACCACTAATCCCCTCTGTTAGCTTAGCTCTGTTAGCTTAGCTGTGTTTTTAGTCTAAAACAGCTGCAATAAAACCACTAATCCCCTCTGTTAGCTTAGCTGTGTTAGCTTAGCTGTGTTTTTAGTCTAAAACAGCCACAATAAAACCACTAATCCCCTCTGTTAGCTTAGCTCTGTTAGCTTAGCTGTGTTTTAGTCTAAAACAGCCACAGTAAAACCACTAATCCTCTGTTTTCTGTTGATTTGTGTCGTCAATAACTGAACTAAAGATCTGTTTGAATCCAACAAACAAGGTCAGAACTGTCACAGTTTAATCTGAACCACGAATCGACAAACGAAAAATTTAGCAACTACAAGAACATCCCATAATAACTGTCTACCTTCATCAGCCCCACCCATATAGAACAAACGCTGGCATTTACCATCCGACTCCATTCTTTTCTTTTTTTTTTTTCTTTTTTTATGGTCATTCTTTTCATTTACTGAGTCCAGTGGAAGAAACGACAGGGATTCAAGCTTTTATCCCACTGTTACTTCCTTTGATGCTAAAAGTTGTTTCTTCGTGGTTCTCATCCCATCTGGTCACTTTCTGAGACTTTGGTTAAAGACCCTGTGGTGCCAGAGTACCTCACTACTCCCTCTAGTGGTGGAAATACATTCAGTTCATATCTCTACAATCCAAGACATGGGCATCTTTGGCAGAAACACTATAAAGATCATTTGAGGTCATTTTTGGATATTTTCAAGTCCAACTTGTACACATAGGCTCTTTAACTTATTGTTGCAGATATAATGACCTCCAATGTGATCATGACCGGTGGCCGAGGCCTGTTCTCCTCTGCTGTCAGTGTATCCAGTGCAGTCTAGGGATGTGAATGGAGAACTGGTTCTTTTTAAGAACCGGATCCCAGTAGCTCGATTCCTTGGAATCGTTTGCCTGCCTGCTTAATGATTCTCCTCATTGATTCTGCCTTTGTTGCGCATGCGTGATGACGTCACACGTACACTGCATTGTTTTGGCCATAGTGTTGGGGCAGAAACGGTCTAAACAGACCACACCAGGTCCAAACAGACCACACCAGGTCTAAACAGACCACACCAGGTCTAAACAGACCACATCATGTCTAAACAGACCACACCAGGTCCAAACAGACCACACCAGGTCTAAACAGACCACATCATGTCTAAACAGACCACACCAGGTCCAAACAGACCACACCAGGTCCAAACAGACCACACCAGGTCTAAACAGACCACATCATGTCCAAACAGACCACATCATGTCCAAACAGACCACATCATGTCTAAACAGACCACATCATGTCTAAACAGACCACACCAGGTCCAAACAGACCACATCATGTCCAAACAGACCACATCATGTCCAAACAGACCACATCATGTCTAAACAGACCACACCAGGTCTAAACAGACCACATCATGTCTAAACAGACCACATCAGGTCTAAACAGACCACACCAGGTCCAAACAGACCACATCAGGTCCAAACAGACCACACCAGGTCCAAACAGACCACATCAGGTCCAAACAGACCGCACCAGGTCTAAACAGACCACATCATGTCTAAACAGACCACATCATGTCCAAACAGACCACACCAGGTCTAAACAGACCACATCAGGTCTAAACAGACCACACCAGGTCCAAACAGACCACATCAGGTCCAAACAGACCACACCAGGTCCAAACAGACCACATCAGGTCCAAACAGACCACATCAGGTCCAAACAGACCACACCAGGTCCAAACAGACCACATCAGGTCCAAACAGACCACATCATGTCCAAACAGACCACACCAGGTCTAAACAGACCACATAGTAAAGTAAGTAAAGTAAATTTTATTTATAGAGCACTTTTCACAGACAGAGTCACAAAGTGCTTTATCAATTCAAATCAGAATCAAATTAAGTTTACAGAGACCCAACAGAATCCTTCAGGGGCAAACACTTGTGATTGGTGACAGTGGCGAGGAAAAACTTCCCTTTAACGGGCAGAAACCTCGAGCAGACCCAGACTCCTGAAGGATGGCTGTCTGCCTTGACCAGTTGGGGTTAAAGAGAGAGAGAGAGAGAGAGTAAAGGAGGAGAAAAGAGAGAGCGATAGAGATATAGAGAGACTGGGGGGGGGGGATGACACATGGAGTACGTTATGATGAATACATAGAGTGTAATCAGTCTGTGGTGGTCCTGGGTCAGGTGGGAGACTAAAAAGCCTTTTTGAACAGGAGGGTTTTGAGGTGTTTCTTAAAGTTCTCTACAGAGTCCATGGACCGTAGGTGTAGAGGCAGGTCATTCCATAGACGTGGTGCCACAGCTTTAAAAGACCTGTCACCGCGTGTGCTAAAACAGGTCCGTGGAACCATCAGCAGGTACTGTCCTGAAGACCTCAAGCTACGAGTCGAGCTGTAGGGCTGGATCAGGGAAGCAATGTATGCAGGGGCCTGGCCATGTAGGGCCCGGAAAGTTAGCACAAGAATTTTGAAATGAAGACGATATAGAACAGGAGCCAGTGGAGAGATTTAAGGATGGGAGTGATGTGGGTTCTCCTGTTTGTGCGGGTCAGGAGCCTGGCAGCAGAGTTCTGGACAAACTGTAGACGGGCCAGCTCCTTCTTGTTTAAGCATGTAAACAGGCTGTTGCAGTAGTCTAAGCGAGAAGATACGAAAGCGTGAACGATCATCTCGAGCTCATTTGTGGACACCATAGATCTGAGTTTGGAGATGTTGCGTAGGTGGAAGAAACAGTTTTTGACTAGGTGTTTGGAGTAGAATTCTAAAGACATGTCCTGGTCAAAGATGACACCCAGATTCCTCAGTTTTGTCTTTACCGAGGAACTCAGGTCTCCAAGGTGATGTTTGATCCCTGGGATTGCACTATCCGGGGCAATGATGAGGGTCTCAGTTTTGCTGGAGTTCAGCTGGAGGCTGTTATCATTTAGCCACTGCTTCAGCTCTGACAAGCAGTTGATTAAGGAACTCAGTTTGTGGGGCTCAGAGGAGTTAAAGGAGCAGTATATCTGGATGTCATCCGCGAATAGATGATAGGAGACATCATTGTACTGTCGGATAATGTGGCCAAGTGGGAGGACATAGAGTAAGAATAGGACTGGTCCCAGGACAGAGCCTTGGGGCACACCACACAGTAGATCCGCTGAGTCAGATTGGAAGTTGTTTATTGACACAGTGAAGCTTCTGCCGGTCAGGTAAGAGGAGAACCAGTCTAGCACAGACCTGACATCCCTACCAGGTCCCTCAGTCTCTCAATCATTATGGTATGGACATCAGGTCTAAACAGACCACACCAGGTCCAAACAGACCACATCAGGTCCAAACAGACCACACCAGGTCCAAACAGACCACACCAGGTCCAAACAGACCACACCAGGTCTAAACAGACCACACCAGGTCTAAACAGACCACACCAGGTCCAAACAGACCACACCAGGTCCAAACAGACCACATCAGGTCCAAACAGACCACACCAGGTCCAAACAGACCACATCAGGTCTAAACAGACCACATCAGGTCCAAACAGACCACATCAGGTCCAAACAGACCACATCAGGTCTAAACAGACCACACCAGGTCCAGACAGACCACACCAGGTCCAAACAGACCACACCAGGTCTAAACAGACCACACCAGGTCCAAACAGACCACACCAGGTCTAAACAGACCACACCAGGTCCAAACAGACCACACCAGGTCCAAACAGACCACCAGGTCCAAACAGACCACACCAGGTCTAAACAGACCACACCAGGTCTAAACAGACCACACCAGGTCTAAACAGACCACAGCAGGTCCAAACAGACCACATCAGGTCCAAACAGACCACACCAGGTCTAAACAGACCACATCAGGTCTAAACAGACCACATCAGGTCCAAACAGACCACATCAGGTCTAAACAGACCACACCAGGTCCAAACAGACCACCAGGTCTAAACAGACCACACCAGGTCCAGCTGAACTCTGTCAAAGCTTCCGTTTCTTCTAAAGGTTGGAATCCCTCCAGTCTGCTCAAACATTTGTCCACAGCATATGATTAATTTTCAGGAATGTCATGTATTTGATTCACTACTTAGCGACGCTTGTGAATGTAGCAGCAGAGTGAACACCAGGCCCAGTTCCAGTTCTGGTACGGACAACAAACGATGTACCCAAATACAAGTTTCTGAAGGAAAGAAGGGAAATGAGGTGCACAACAACAGGAGTTGAGCAGAGTTGAGTTGGACTGGTTCGACATAGTGGAAATGTGACAATAGAGGAATTAATAAAGCATCTTTAGTGCCCCCCCCCCCCCCCCACCGTTATCAGATTTTTTCACAGCGTAGGGGCACCATGTACGCAGCACGCAACATGGTGTGAGTTTTGTAGGGGGGTCCGGGGGGGTCCTCCCCCAGAAAATTTGTAAATGTCTAACTCTCTGAAACACTATTTCCTGCATTTTGAGGGGCAAATTTTGAGGAATGAAGCCAAAAAATGACGCGATATTTCCCTTTTCGTTTGGTGTTGCTCCCACGCTTCGACGCAGACATGATCGTAGAAAAATATTCGGGTTCGATTCCAACACCAGTCGACGGGGGGTGGGACCTTTCTGTGTGGAGTTTGCATGTTCTCCCCATGTCTGCGTGGGTTCTCTCTGGTACTCTGGCTCCTCCCACCATCCAAACACATGCACTGATAGGTTAATGAGTTAATCTAAATCCCCCATAGGTGTGAATGTGACAGTGGTTGTTTGTCTCTATATGTTCAGCCCTGAGATGAACTGGAGACTTGTCCAGGGTGAACCCCGCCTTCGCCCCTGTGTAGCTGGGATAGGCTCCAAGCGACCCCCGTGACCCTAGTGAGGATAAAGCGGGTTCAGAAAATGAATGAATGAGTGAATGATTGAAGTCTCATTGTCGGCCAATGAGCGTAAGGCAAGTGATGTTGGTGGGCGGGGTCAGACAATACCAAGGCACACAAAGGGGTGTGGCTTCCATTGTTGTCATTTCCTGTCTGCAGCGCTTTGAGCCAAGACAAAGGAATAGATTTATTCACATTCAAATCTGGTTCTCATTACGCTGGACGATCACACACACACACACACACACACACACACACACACTGGGATGTTCTGTTGTTTCAGCAGTCAAAGGGGGCCCTCTGGTGGTGTACTCAGTGTCACTGGTGTGTGTTTTGTCCTTTGGGTGTTACTGTAGTCAGTTCAGACATGGGAAGGAAGTAGCAGACACGTTTGTGTCATTGTGTTTGTATGGACAGAAAGAACATTTGCCTGTGAGTATTTGATGTTCAGTTGTGTTAATAAATAGCAAATCCTGTCTGTGATGGAAACTTTTGTTGTTAGATTAAAAGACGTAAATCTTAAGTTGATCTGAAGATACTAATCGTTAGCATGTCTATGGATTTTCCCATTTATGTTAACATCGAGCTAGCGATCTTTTCTCATTCATTTGAATGTATAATGCTATGTTAATGTGCTGTAACAAATAACAGAACTCAGACATGTTTTGTATGTATGTTGCAGTTGTACAATGAAGTCTGCAGGAAAAGCTTTGGACAGAAGTTTTCGGCGTTCGTCTTTTCTTGGTAAACCTGTTATCTATCTGCAGAGCTACAGTTATACACACAAGCAGAGGCAGAATACACACAAAATAACACCACTACGCTGGTGGAAAGACAGTGTCGCGGGTCAGATCTCAGCATCGGGGCCCCGACGTTCAATGACGCTAGCGAGAACCCTGGTTATTATTATTTGTGCATACTGTACATGTTCTGTTTTCTGTGCAGATGGAAATATAAAATACAGTTAATGCAAACACTCCCGTTTGTACTCTTTTATTCCTTCACCCAATGAGAATTGATAAGAGAATCGATAAGGAATCGGATTGATAAGCAAAATGGATAATGGAATCAGAATCATTAAATTCTTAACGATTCCCATCCCTTATGCAGTCAGACCCTTTGAAGGGACTCGACCTGTGGAAAAGGCTGATTTTGTCTCAGTGTTGACAGGACGTGTTCATAACTGAGCTCTTCCACCAGCATCGTCGCCTGATAATGGAAGTTCATGCAAAACACATAATTCAGAGGCAGCAGAACAGGGGTCTTATTCCTTCAGATATTTTGCAGTTTGTTGTCAGAGTGCAGCTAAAATAAACACACTCTGTTTCTGACATGTGTCACTGTGAATTATAGTTCTGGGGAAGAGTTGCAGAAGTCACAATCCTTCTTCTGGGTTTACAGCTTTGTTGTTTGTTATTATAAGTCATGCGTTTTTAGTGCCTGAGTGAAATCTGCTGGATCCAACACGTGCACTAGAGGCAGGACAGCCAGTGCAGCTGCTTCCAGCTCCAGGTGACGCTCAGCCTGTCACAGCTCAGATGAAGGGCTCCCATTGACCTTGTAGTAGAAGAGAAAGGATTCGACAAACCTGATGATGGAATATCAAAATGGAAAAAGTCAAATAATCACTCTTTACTCATGACTCATAAATCTGCTCAAATCTTAAAATCCAAGTGGCGTCAAGGTTTGAAATGCTAGATGTGAAGAAAAGGTGAAGCCTTTCTGCTAAATGGTGTCAGTCGTTCCATCACAGCGGTTGTCGTTGCGTAATCACAGGTAGCTTTGGGCTCGGCTTTGTGTCGGCTGAACGCCATCAAATTGCTCCGAGTTGCATTAATGGATCTGAGCGGCTGAGGAGAAGGTCAGAGTCGAGGCTACCTCCTTTGAAATTGATTTGACACAGATTCATCCGCATGGAGCAAATGTGTGTTAAAAATGCATGGCTTTTTCGTGTTTTTAAATTATAAATATTGAAGCTATATTCACCAGTGACACAGGGAGTCAAAAAAAATTATAAATGTATTTGCTTTTTTGTAGCTGCCAATAAAAATGTCTATAATCTGTTTATGTTAATATTTAACAATATTATACATTTTGTCTTTAATTTCTGTGTTTTTTCCCTCGTTACATAAATAATAAATGCGTTCATAGCCTGCTGATAGGATTGTCAGGAGCGATAAACTATTACAGCTGTTGATGTGTGCACGACTTGATCTGGTTAGCTGGCAATTTGGGTCAAATTAGGCTGGCAATGTCACAGAAGTGGATTTCCCTTCAAAACCTCCCTTTGAGCCAGCGAATCACCCCAGAGAGAGAGACGGAGACCCTAACCCTAACCCAGAGGGAGACAGAGACCCTAACCCTAACCCAGAGAGAGACGGAGACCCTAACCCAGAGAGAGACGGAGACCCTAACCCAGAGAGAGACGGAGACCCTAACCCAGAAGAGACGGAGACCCTAACCCAGAGAGAGACGGAGACCCTAACCCAGAGAGAGACGGAGACCCTAACCTTAACCCAGAAGAGACGGAGACCCTAACCCAGAGAGAGACGGAGACCCTAACCCTAACCCAGAAGAGACGGAGACCCTAACCCAGAGAGAGGCAGAGACCCTAACCCTAACCCAGAGAGAGACGGAGACCCTAACCCAGAGAGAGACGGAGACCCTAACCCTAACCCAGAAGAGACGGAGACCCTAACCCAGAGAGAGACGGAGACCCTAACCCAGAGAGAGACGGAGACCCTAACCTTAACCCAGAAGAGACGGAGACCCTAACCCAGAGAGAGACGGAGACCCTAACCCTAACCCAGAAGAGACGGAGACCCTAACCCAGAGAGAGACGGAGACCCTAACCCTAACCCAGAGAGAGATGGAGACCCTAACCCAGAGAGAGACAGAGACCCTAACCCAGAGAGAGACGGAGACCCTAACCCAGAGAGAGACGGAGACCCTAACCCTAACCCAGAGAGAGACGGAGATCCTAACCCTAACCCTCCCTTTGAGCCAGTGAATCACCAGAGAGAGAGATGGAGACAGAAATGACAGCTGACAAGTTAACACCTGCACTGCCTAGGATGATGCCAGTGGGTTAGGGTTAGGACAGGGTTAGGGTTAGGATGGGGTTAGGGTTAGGACAGGGTTAGGACAAGGTTAGGGTTAGGATGGGGTTAGGGTTAGGACAGGGTTAGGGTTAGGACAGGGTTAGGACAGGGTTAGGGTTAGGACTGGGTTAGGACAGGGTTAGGGTTAGGACGGGGTTAGGGTTAGGACAGGGTTAGGGTTAGGACAGGGTTAGGACAGGGTTAGGGTTAGGACAGGGTTAGGGTTAGGACGGGGTTAGGGTTAGGACAGGGTTAGGACGGGGTTAGGGTTAGGACAGGGTTAGGACGGGGTCAGGACGGGGTTAGGACAGGGTTAGGACAGGGTTAGGGTTAGGACAGGATTAGGACAGGGTTAGGACGGGGTTAGGGTTAGGACTGGGTTAGGGTTAGGACAGGGTTAGGACTGGGTTAGGGTTAGGACGGGGTTAGGGTTAGGACAGGGTTAGGGTTAGGACAGGATTAGGACAGGGTTAGGGTTAGGACGGGGTTAGGGTTAGGACAGGGTTAGGGTTAGGACAGGGTTAGGACAGGGTTAGGGTTAGGACCGGGTTAGGACAGGGTTAGGACAGGGTTAGGGTTAGGGTTAGGACAGGATTAGGACAGGGTTAGGGTTAGGACGGGGTTAGGGTTAGGACAGGGTTAGGACAGGGTTAGGACGGGGTTAGGACTGGGTTAGGGTTAGGACGGGGTTAGGGTTAGGACAGGGTTAGGACAGGGTTAGGGTTAGGACAGGGTTAGGACAGGGTTAGGGTTAGGACGGGGTTAGGACAGGGTTAGGACTGGGTTAGGACTGGGTTAGGGTTAGGACGGGGTTAGGGTTAGGACAGGGTTAGGACAGGGTTAGGGTTAGGACAGGATTAGGACAGGGTTAGGGTTAGGACGGGGTTAGGGTTAGGACAGGGTTAGGACGGGGTTAGGATTAGGACAGGGTTAGGGTTAGGACGGGGTTAGGGTTAGGACAGGGTTAGGACGGGGTTAGGGTTAGGACTGGGTTAGGACAGGGTTAGGGTTGTAGACTCTTCAGATCAGCTGATATTCATGTGTTTCACACCCAAATGTGCAGAACATTCTCAGCTGTCGGCAGAATACAAGAATACAGACTCATCTGTGCTGGAATGCTGTGATAAAAGGTTGGGCCCTGAAGCTGAAAAATTAGAATTCCATTTTTGAACAAATGAAATAACTTGTGGAAACACACATCTACTGTGTGTAAGTACAAATTTGGACATTACAGATTGATTTAGTCATTTGACTTGTGTCGCATATCCACCTAAGACCCAGCAATCCATGTTTGGAATCTGTAGGGGATTAGAGTTTCACAGCTTTACTACAGAAATAAATAACTGTCCACTGTAAAGAACATTCCATATGAAAAACAAACAACATGTATCTGAAAAAACTGTTGCATTTTGTTGTTTTATATGTATGTTATTGTAGTGGAGATATTAAAAGGAACGTGGTTGAATGTAAGTGGAATTCTGGTCCAGCCTCTCAAAGTGCAACATAATCATACCTTCCATCCCATAATACCTACATAATACCAACAGGAGCACAGTGGGTTCAGTGTGTGTGCACATGCACACAGCAGCACTCACTCAGGCCTAAAAACACCAAATACACTCTGAAAAATACTCAAGTAACTAGTGTTGGGAACCTGTTCTTCTGTCACATATTTCCATTTAGTCTCATGTTCTGTGTCAAGATGTGACCAGAGTCCTGCACCGGGTCGGGTACCTGCGGATACCCCACGGGTACCCACAAAAACATGCAGGGGCGGGTAAAAAAAAAAGTATTTTCGCGGGTACAGGCTCGGGTAAAATTAAACAAAATGCAGGCGGGTAGCGGGAAAGGAACCAAAAAAATAAAAGAAGATTCACGGCTGAAAATAATCTGCCGGACATTTAATGATGATGGTCATCTGATCCGGTTTGGTTTATTTAGAAGTGAGCTTCACCTCTGTTTACATCCGGCCAACGACGCCACTGAGTGGAACAGACAGGTAGAATGAACTGGAGGTGAAAAATAGACGCACGGAAGAGGTTTTGACTCAGACCCAGAGCATCAGAGGGTTAGAGTTGGGGGGGGGGGGGGGGGGGGTTTGGATTGAATGACTGTCAGACACATAATTTAGTCCCACTGTCCTCTAATGTCAGTGTGTATATATGTGTGTGTGTGTGTGTGTGTGCGTGTGTGTGTGTGTGTGGGGTCTGTCATTCCAAAAATGTTCACACGAAGGTCTTCAATGTGTTCTGTGCATCTGGTTTCATCAGTTCTGTGTCTCCTATCCACTTCTGTGTGTAATTAACAATCCAACCCGTTTGCTCCTCCCTTTGACGCCTGTTAAATACAGACTCAGTTTTTATCAGTAAAATTACTGTTGGGTTTGATGACTCACTTAGCATGCCTTAAATTAATATATTTTCATTTTCTCTTCCCATCACATGCACAGTTTCATGTAAACACCTCATATTTCATATTCATTGTGTCAAATGTACAAACTGATGCAGTCGCGCTATTTTGCACCTTTGAAAGATGCAACACTTAGTGTCTCTGGTAGTAAATCAGTTTGGACAGTTTTTTGCGAGTGCAATGAGTTTGCACACGTTTTAATACACGCAAACCTTTAGTAGATCTGACACAAACCTTTAGTAGATCTGACACGCAAACCTTTAGTAGATCTGACACGCAAACCTTTAGTAGATCGGACACACAAACCTTTAGTAGATCGGACACACAAACCTTTAGTAGATCGGACACACAAACCTTTAGTAGATCTGACACAGACCTTTAGTAGATCTGACACAGACCTTTAGTAGATCTGACACACAAACCTTTAGTAGATCTGACACACAAACCTTTAGTAGATCTGACACAGACCTTTAGTAGATCTGACACACAAACCTTTAGTAGATCTGACACACAAACCTTTAGTAGATCTGACACAAACCTTTAGTAGATCGGACACAAACCTTTTGTACATCTGACACACAAACCTTTAGTAGATCTGACACACAAACCTTTAGTAGAACTGACACACAAAACTTTAGTAGATCTGACACAAACCTTTAGTAGATCTGACACACAAACCTTTAGTAGATCTGACACAAACCTTTAGTAGATCTGACACAAACCTTTAGTAGATCTGACACACAAACCTTTAGTAGATCTGACACAAACCTTTAGTAGATCTGACGCAAACCTTTAGTAGATCGGACACACAAACCTTTAGTAGATCGGACACACAAACCTTTAGTAGATCTGACACACAAACCTTTAGTAGATCTGACACAAACCTTTAGTAGATCTGACACACAAACCTTTAGTAGATCTGACACAAACCTTTAGTAGATCTGACGCAAACCCTTAGTAGATCTGACACAAACCTTTACTAGATCTGACACAAACCTTTACTAGATCTGACGCAAACCTTTACTAGATCGGACACACAAACCTTTAGTAGATCTGACACAAACTTTTAGTAGATCTGACACACAAACCTTTAGTAGATCTGACACAAACCTTTAGTAGATCTGACGCAAACCTTTAGTAGATCGGACACACAAACCTTTAGTAGATTCGACACAAAGCTTTAGTAGATCCGACACAAACCTTTAGTAGATCCGACACACAATCCTTTAGTAGATCTGACACACTGTGATAACGTTAGTACAACCACAGAATCCAAATGCAGAACTCAGACAACAAAAATTAGTTCCAAAAGATTTATTATTCACACACAGGTGAAAAAATATTATGAGAGACAGAATCTTGAGGATAATGGTGGGAGATTTCCTCCTCTGATTCGTCCTCCGGATCGAGGGCAGCAGCCCGACTCCCCGAGCGGTGTTAGGAGTCTTTTCCCCGACTGGGGAAAAGCAAAGGGAGGTCAGGGACGGAAACAGGTCATACACAGGCAGGCTAACAATCGAGCAACAGGACATAAGGACAAGGCAAACTCACGTACCGGTAGTCAGGGCGAGAAGGTCAAAACCAGATCAGATGAGGCAGACAAAAACCGACAGGGATCAGGCAGAAGACAAGAAACCGAGGAATCCAAAACAGGTCAAAAAACAGGCAGGCTAACGAACAAACGAGGTCAAGAACGCTGGTCTGAACTACTGGAGTTACAAACTGGCGATTGACAAAAGGAAAAGACAGGGTTTAAATACACAAAAGGGAGGGAAGACAACTTGACACAGGTGGAGCAAATCAGGGTGGAGACAGGTAATCAGGACAGAGGTCAGGATGAACGGGGAACAGGAAGTAAAGACGACAGACAAGAAACATGAGGGAAAACTTAACAAAATAAAACAGGAAGTGACACACAAAACATAAAAGACAGACAAAACCAGACTATCGTCTGGCTGCAGGTATGACACACGCAAACCTTTAGTAGATCTGACGCAAACCTTTAGTAGATCGGACACACAAACCTTTAGTAGATCTGACACACAAACCTTTAGTAGATCGGACACACAAACCTTTAGTAGATCTGACACACAAACCTTTAGTAGATCGGACACACAAACCTTTAGTAGATCTGACACAAAACTTTAGTAGATCTGACACACAAACCTTTAGTAGATCTGACACAAACCTTTAGTAGATCTGACGCAAACCTTTAGTAGATCGGACACACAAACCTTTAGTAGATCTGACGCAAACCTTTAGTAGATCTGACACAAACCTTTAGTAGATCTGACACAAACCTTTAGTAGATCGGACACACAAACCTTTAGTAGATCTGACACAAACCTTTAGTAGATCTGACACACAAACCTTTAGTAGATCTGACACACAAACCTTTAGTAGATCTGATGTAAACCTTTAGTAGATCTGACACACAAACCTTTAGTAGATCTGACACAAACCTTTAGTAGATCTGATGCAAACCTTTAGTAGATCGGACACACAAACCTTTAGTAGATCTGATGTAAACCTTTAGTAGATCGGACACACAAACCTTTAGTAGATCTGACACAAACCTTTAGTAGATCTGACACAAACCTTTAGTAGATCTGACACACAAACCTTTAGTAGATCTGACACAAACCTTTAGTAGATCTGACGCAAACCTTTAGTAGATCGGACACAAACCTTTAGTAGATCGGACACAAAACTTTAGTAGATCTGACACACAAACCTTTAGTAGATCTGACACAAACCTTTAGTAGATCTGACGCAAACCTTTAGTAGATCGGACACACAAACCTTTAGTAGATCGGACACACAAACCTTTAGTAGATCTGACGCAAACCTTTAGTAGATCTGACACAAACCTTTAGTAGATCTGACACAAACCTTTAGTAGATCGGACACACAAACCTTTAGTAGATCTGACACAAACCTTTAGTAGATCTGACACAAACCTTTAGTAGATCTGACACACAAACCTTTAGTAGATCTGACACACAAACCTTTAGTAGATCGGACACACAAACCTTTAGTAGATCGGACACACAAACCTTTAGTAGATCTGACACAAACCTTTAGTAGATCTGACACAAACCTTTAGTAGATCTGACACACAAACCTTTAGTAGATCGGACACACAAACCTTTAGTAGATCTGACACACAAACCTTTAGTAGATCTGACGCAAACCTTTAGTAGATCTGATGCAAACCTTTAGTAGATCGGACACACAAACCTTTAGTAGATCTGACACAAACCTTTAGTAGATCTGACACAAACCTTTAGTAGATCTGACACACAAACCTTTAGTAGATCTGACACAAACCTTTAGTAGATCTGACGCAAACCTTTAGTAGATCGGACACACAAACCTTTAGTAGATCGGACACACAAACCTTTAGTAGATCTGACGCAAACCTTTAGTAGATCTGACACAAACCTTTAGTAGATCTGACACAAACCTTTAGTAGATCTGACACACAAACCTTTAGTAGATCTGACACACAAACCTTTAGTAGATCCGACACAAACCTTTAGTAGATCGGACACACAAACCTTTAGTAGATCTGACACACAAACCTTTAGTAGATCTGACACAAACCTTTAGTAGATCTGATGCAAACCTTTAGTAGATCTGACACAAACCTTTAGTAGATCGGACACACAAACCTTTAGTAGATCGGACACACAAACCTTTAGTAGATTGGACACACAAACCTTTAGTAGATCTGACGCAAACCTTTAGTAGATCTGACACAAACCTTTAGTAGATCTGACACAAACCTTTAGTAGATCTGACACACAAACCTTTAGTAGATCTGACACACAAACCTTTAGTAGATCCGACACAAACCTTTAGTAGATCGGACACACAAACCTTTAGTAGATCTGACACACAAACCTTTAGTAGATCTGACACAAACCTTTAGTAGATCTGATGCAAACCTTTAGTAGATCTGACACAAACCTTTAGTAGATCGGACACACAAACCTTTAGTAGATCTGACACACAAACCTTTAGTAGATCTGACACACAAACCTTTAGTAGATCTGACACAAACCTTTAGTAGATCTGACACACAAACCTTTAGTAGATCTGACACAAACCTTTAGTAGATCTGACACAAACCTTTAGTAGATCTGAGGCAAACCTTTAGTAGATCTGACACAAACCTTTAGTAGATCTGACACAAACCTTTAGTAGATCTGACAGAAACCTTTAGAAGATCTGACACACAAACCTTTAGTAGATCTGACACACAAACCTTTAGTAGATCTGACAAACCTTTAGTATATCTGACACAAACCTTTAGTAGATCTGACACACAAACCTTTAGTAGATCTGACACACAAACCTTTAGTAGATCTGACACAAACCTTTAGTAGATCTGACACAAACCTTTAGTAGATCTGACACACAAACCTTTAGTAGATCTGACGCAAACCTTTAGTAGATCTGACACAAACCTTTAGTAGATCTGACACAAACCTTTAGTAGATCTGACACAAGCCTTTAGTAGATCTGACACAAACCTTTAGTAGATCTGACACAAACCTTCAGTAGATCTGACACACAAACCTTTAGCAGATCTGACACAAACCTTTAGCAGATCCTACCCACAGTGACAGTGTTCCCTCTATAATTAACACACTGTTCTGTAACTCAATGTGTTGATGGAGACCGCCATTTTTTCTTTTCCGTTATTGTTGCACTTTTAAAATGTGTATCACCACTTTTTTAAAAAAATGTTTTCATGGCCAAGTGCGCGCGTACTCCTGTTTGTGAGCGACATATATGTAATATATTAGAGATTTATTGATGGCGTTCGTTTTAGCCAAAAATAAAGCCCTTAAAAGTGAGTTACTGTGTAGACCAGATGTTTAATCACGGGTCGGGTTGGGTTGCAGGTCTAATGTACACGGGTACGGGCGGGTTAGGGTTAGGGTTATGGGCGGGTACAGGTTTGGAAAAGTGGAGCGGTGCAGGACTGTGGATGTGACTGCAGAGAACCTCCACCTTCTTCGAAGTAGTAAAGTGGTGTGAATGGAGCTGGAGCTTCAGTGGAAGAGGATTTGCCTACAAGGACTGTGACTGTTGCACACGCCTCTTCGTAAAGCTTTCATGCATAGGTTTTGGGTTGGTTTGTTTTTTCACAGGAACCATTTTTTAAATTTCTATAATAAAAAAAATGTAAGTAATCCACCAGAGTTTCCCCTTCAAGATCACAGATCATGAATCAATTAATATAAGAGAAATCTGAGTATGTCTATGTGTCAGCCCTGCGATCAACTGGCAACGCATCCAGAACCCTAACCCTGTGTCCTAACCCTAACTCTAACCCTGTGTCCTAACCCTAACTCTAACCCTGTGTCCTAACCCTGTGTCCTAACCCTAACTCTAACCCTGTGTCCTAACCCTGTGTCCTAACCCTAACTCTAACCCTGTGTCCTAACCCTAACTCTAACCCTGTGTCCTAACCCTAACTCTAACCCTGTGTCCTAACCCTGTGTCCTACCCCTAACCCTAACTCTTACCCTGTGTCCTAACCCTAACCCTGTGTCCTAACCCTAACTCGAACCCTGTGTTCTAACCCTGTGTCCTAACCCTAAACCTGTGTCCTAACCCTAACCCTGTGTCCTAACCCTAACCCTGTGTTCTAACCCTGTGTCCTAACCCTGTGTCCTAACCCTAACCCTGTGTCCTAACCCTAAACCTGTGTCCTAACCCTAACCCTCTATCCTAACCCTGTGTCCTAACCCTGTGTCCTAACCCTAACCCTGTGTCCTAACCCTAACCCTGTGTCCTAACCCTAAACCTGTGTCCTAACCCTAACCCTCTATCCTAACCCTAACCCTGTGTCCTAACCCTAACCCTGTGTCCTAACCCTGTGTCCTAACCCTAACCCTGGGTCCTAACCCTAAACCTGTGTTCTAACCCTAACCCTGTGTCCTAACCCTAACCCTGTGTTCTAACCCTGTGTCCTAACCCTGTGTCCTAACCCTTACCCTGTGTCCTAACCCTGTGTCCTAACCCTAAACCTGTGTCCTAACCCTAACCCAACCCTAACCCTGTGTCCTAACCCTAACCCTGTGTTCTAACCCTAACCCTGTGTCCTAACCCTAACCCTGTGTCCTAACCCTGTGTCCTAACCCTAACCCTGTGTCCTAACCCTAAACCTGTGTCCTAACCCTAACCCTGTGTCCTAACCCTGTGTCCTAACCCTGTGTCCTAACCCTTACCCTGTGTCCTAACCCTAACCCTTACCCTGTGTCCTAACCCTAACCCTGTGTCCTAACCCTAACCCTGTGTCCTAACCTTAACCCTGTGTCCTAACCCTAACCCTGTGTCCTAACCCTGTGTCCTAACCCTGTGTCCTAACCCTAACCCCGTTGTCTTAACTCTAACCCTCATGAGGACGACGCAGGTCAGAAAATGAAAGGGTGGAAAACTCACTTCCTGTGTCAGGTGGAAATAATTGGGAGTCTTTTTCAGAGTCTGTGTACTCCACCTGCAGCTTCTAAAGCCATAAATCCATCATCTGGCAGCTTATTATCAGTTTTACCAATCGCAGACATTTAATAATAATGTCAAAACCAGTTAAATTTGATTAATACTTCCTGCCAATCTGATGTATTTTTTAATGATCTTTTGAAATGACAGATTTCAACCGTCACTCCTCAGTAAGCCGCCTGGTGTCCTCTGTTTCTGTCCTTTTTGACCGACTTACACATACATGGATTTGTACGGTGCCTTCAAGTACGGTTTATAAACTGGAATTGTGGTGCATTCAAGTGAAGATCATAAATCCAGAAATCTATCATCATACAGCCAGAAAAGTTGTTAAAAATGGGATAGTTGATGTTTTTTCTTCATCAGTGCATCAGTCATTCCTGGGTCTTCGTAGTTGTTTTCCTGCAGCGTTTTTAATCATTAAATATTTAAGTCCGAGCCAGTGTGCATGCTAACACTCCGGCCCCTGGACAAATGGAGTGGATGACCCCTGCTCTAAATGGAACGTTGTAGTTTTCTTCAGAGCTGTACACTTACCCTGCGCATTCACAGCTCACTTCAGTCAGTGTTACCATGTTGGTGAATGACTCCATGCCCCATGATGCATCACTTTTACGGGTTAATATTTAGCGTCTTTCAGCATTTCCTCATTAGCAGCGTGGTTGTGTTTTCAGTGTGGTACATGTCTAATGTTAGCATCCAGCTTTCACCCGTCACCCTTTCACATCCCCTTATCCACCCTCTTTTCCTAATGTGATCACAAGCTGCAAACTCTAGGCTTTAGAACCATAGCTCAAAAATCCCCGTCTGACATCGCAGTGGTGCCACAGTTTGACATTCAGGTTCTGGTTAGATTTTCATGGGTTTGTACCTCTGCCAGGAGGTATTGTGATCACTTTGCTTTGTGTGTGTTTGTTTGTTTGTTTGTTTGTTTGTTTGTTTGTTTGTTTGTTAGCAACTTTATGGGAAACTCTTCCACCCATCTTTCCCAAATCTTCCCCACAGATAGGCCTAGGCCCTGAGACCAGCCCATTAAATTTTGGGCCAAGTAGGCCAAAGTTCAAGGTCACAGCAAGGTCACAACATCTACAGTTTTCCATCTGTCATCATTGAGACATTTTCTAAAATTCAGAAAAAATTCAAAACGACTCCGATTAGCCTCCAATGGACTGTAAGCCCCGCCCCACTACTTCCTGGAGTTAAGGCAGCGCCTTTATTTCCTGTCTTTCATTATTGGACACACTGATTAATCCAGGTGTGTCTGCTGCTTCTTGTTGGGATTACTGTGGTCAGACACACCTGGATTAATTAGTGTGTCCAATAATGAAAGACAGGAAATAAAGTAGCTGCCTTAACTCCAGGAAGTAGTGGGGCGGAGCATGGAGCCCATTGGATCCACCTTTAGCTTAGAACAGTCTCTTGTATCTGGACCTAAATTGTCCACATCCACTGTGGAATGTGGACTCTGTGGACATTTACACTGAACACTGAAAATCCCATTTCCCACACATTTAAAATGAGAACTCAACTAATATTGATGTGAATTGAATCTAATTGGACAGACACATGACTGGGACCAGATTCAACTGTTTCTGCTGTATGGAACAACCTGGAAACTTTGGAATTTACACAGAAAGAGTGGATCCACACATGCACAGCGTTCTGGGTGCTTGGTGGAGGTTTGCGTTTTCTGAACACTTGTTTTATATGTCGTTACATAAAATAAAATCTAAAAGTAACCCACTTGTCAGCCTCATCGTGCTACTTTTGGATGACGTTAACTTCAGGGTTACAGTCAAAAAACATGTGATCCCTTCTGCTTTATATTGTATCATAGTGTTGCACCTATTTCTGTTTCTGTCACATCAGATATTATATAATATCATCATTATTTCTAAGTCAAATACATGCAGAAGAATATCACACAAACTGTATATTAAAAGGAAAAGCAGAAAAAGTCCCTTTCATTAATAGCCTGGAGTAAATATTGTTTGACAGTAATTTCAGCAGTGGATAACGGGCTCCGTTTCCTGTCATTTTCTTTTGTTCCGTGGCTTGTATGTAATGTGTGTAAATTTTCTGTCCAACATTCTGTACACACACATCTATCACCCTCCTCTGTGCCTCTTCCTGAGATCTCTTCCATTTTTTATATCACTCAAGCCCCAGATTAAAGGAGGGACTATTTTGTGTTTTGTACAAACAGTTAGACCTTTCGAGGCAAAACTCTGATTTATGATTTTGGCCTAAATATGAGTGAATTCAACTGTATAGTAAAAAGCACAATGGCCACGATCATTACGACCTCTGCAGCAGTTTAGTGTACAGTGACTCTGAGGCTTTGACTCGAAATAACAACAAACAGCTTCACTGTGAGTCAACTTCAAGGAGACCAAATGCACATTGACAGTCGGGGTGGAACCACAGGAAGCCTTCCAATATTTGGAGACCCGATCACAAGCCACTTCTTTAAGTGACAGTCAGAGCCCAGGCTACACAGCCATGGAACATACACACATATACTCACACAGCATTTCCAGAGTGATGAAATGTTCACTGAAAATGCAACATTAAAAATCAGGTCGCTGTATCTTTAAGTTGGAAGAGTCTAAGGATGTAATGATTACCGGTATAACAATAAATGGCAGTACAATTGCAGATGGTTAGTATTACCGTTTAAATTCTAATTCTCATGATAACCGTGTTTGATTAGCGCACTTTTAGGGGAAAAACCCAATGTAAAGATCTGCTTGTATGTCAAATATTTGAGTATAGTTCTAATTTATTACAATTTTAATTTTCTATACCTAATATTTGGAACCAATATTCACTTTTAAAGTCTTTGAAAAGGTTCGTTAAGAATCTGTGTTATTTATGCAATAAATTGTATACATTTTTCTAATCGGATTTCATATATATTTTTGTGTTTTCTGTCCTTTTGTGTTTTTAAAGTAGGTAAAAGTGAAAAAATAATAGACAGATGAGACAGATGAAGTTGTGCTGAAAAAACAGATCCCAAACATGGGTATAGTAAACATTTGTTTCTATAGTATATAAAGGCCAAATCAAAAGGACTGAAAAACGGACAAAATAGGCTCAGACCACTAAGGGTTAATATTGGAATGTTTCTGACACAGAAGGGACATTGGGACTATTATTTTATTTTATTTTGTTGTTGTTGTTTTTTTTTTAAACAACTTGGTTCATTTTTTTCAGTGTGTATTAGTACTTTTTGAACATTTTGAGCACAATTTCAACAATACCTTGATAATAATGAGAACTGTGATGATTTTGGTCACAATAACCATGATATGAAATTTTCATATGGTTCCATCCGTAGAAGAGTCAGCAATACATTTTATTTTTATCAATAATAAGACCAATTTTTTTTTAACAATGCTCTCCAAACTCTGTTTCATGGACAGTGAGTATATGGTAAACATTCATAAAAAGACTGATAAAATATGTATTTGTTTCTTGCCCTTGAAGTTTGGAGCTTCACAGGCTTCCTGGAAGACATCCTGTGGTCTCATGATCCCCATTTGGCAGAACTGGTGTCCACATGCCAAACATCTGGGCAGGTGGCATCCAGCCACTCTGCTAATAGCAGGCCACATATCTGGCTGCTCTTTGATTTGCAGACTGGGATTACACTGCTCCTCTGCTCTCACTCTTAATAACCTGGTATTAAAGGAGCATCAAATCATCTATGATCTTTATCTGCCTCCATTGGCCAACAGGAGGAGCTGCAACACATTGATGGATGAGCCTCAGGCATAGGCAACATGGAAGACAAGTAGTGGTCTATGACTGGTGAAGAAATGATCGGCTGGATGCCTAATAGTGGACTCATTCCACTGTGTGCCTTTTGTCAGTGGGTGTGCAGGAAGGCACTCACTGGTTTATCGGACAATACTTCAACACAGTGTGTGTGTTTAGTTGAAGGAGCTGCTGGAGTTACTGTTCCAGAAGTGAATAAGCACTTGAAAATGAGTTTTCAATGCCAGAAATGTCACCACCCAAATTATAATCCTTAACTCTTGGAAATGAATCATCACATCTGTCAGTGGCGAGCAGATTCGCTGCTCATGTGGTCATTTTGTCCAGTAAAAATTCTTTGACTTTGATGAGAGTCGGTCAAGGACAGGAGCAGCAGTCCAAGGTTTTCAGTTCCTGTTCCATCTCCCGGCCCTTTGTTCCATCACTCCATTATCTCCTCTTTTAACTCAGCCGTTTGAGAGGACTGTGATTAGAGACCAAATTAAACTGGAGTGTATAGGTGTGCACTCCAAGCCTCTGCTGCCTGCTAAACTTCCTTGGGCTCTGGCTTTAGATCCAGCTTAGTCTAATGGACTGTGAGATCTGCTTTTGACTCAAAACAAGCTCTTCTGCTTGAGCGAAAACCCTAATCAGACTTGTTTACTTGGATGATTTATGTAGCATGAAAAACACGAATCCCCATGCTCATAAATGTTACACGGTTGAGAGCCCGATATTGTTTCAGTGTTGCACTCACAGAAGAAGGGCTGTGGAAACTAAACCAGTAAGTGGACGAGTAAGTGCACTTATTGCACCATCTTGTGAATAAAGCTAGTGTTGCATGTCATTAGGAGTCCCAGGACATTAGAGTCTGACAGTGGGGAAACAAAGGAGAAAACACTATTATTTATTTTTATCTCCTGCATCAGCCATATTTAATGCAACACTTGAACACAGTCAAAAAGCATTTGTTTTTATTGATACATGCACTCGGCTACAAATAACTTGTCAGAAAATGACATGAGGTTGCAGACGATATTTATTTGTAGCTGTATCTCTCTCATATCCCTGAAGGGACACCATATTTTATATTGATGGTTCATGTCACAAGATAGGAGATCCTGCTTTTCCTCTAGAAGTTTCATCAACCCGAACATGTGGCTCCAGTCCAACAGATATCATTTCCCCAGAGTTCCCTGGAAAAGAAAAACAGCCAAGCAGGTGTCTGGGTTATGATGCATACTAAATAAAAGGTTGGCCAGGGAACTGTGACGGCGTTTCTTCAGTTGGGTGGGAGTGTTTGTATTTTGGAGAAGGTGCCAGAGATGTGGAGAGTGGTTAGAGATTGAGCGCTTAGGAAATGAAATCCTGTGTTAATAACTGAGGTACTGTAATGAAAGCAGAATATCTAAATGGATGCAGAGAAACAAAGTCAACAGTTGGACAAATGCCTGAGGCTGGACTGTTGGAGTCCCATGCTGAGCTCGGGGCCGTGTCGGCTAAAGTCTGCCGTACAGATTAGCTGAGCGGACGGCGGTGCAAATGGAGGTGAAGTGGTGGAGTAAAGCCCACTCTGCTCATGTGTGGAGTGAACGTGCTCTGTGGATCCATCTGGAGTGGCCCATTAGCTCCAACATTTACCACCACTCCACTGTACTTGTCTCATCTGATCCGTACCCTGGAGCTCTGGAGTGGAATAAAGAGCCTAAACTCGGACCCAACCACTGTCGGCCAAAAAATAACCACGGCTTAACCAGCGGCGCTGCTGGGATTTGAGGGGGCGGAGCTTGACAGGAACCCCTGAAACAAGCACAGAGTCAGACAGTTCATTTTTGTTTTTATCAGAGCTGTTCCTTTTAACTCTTATCAGACCTGGAGTCACAGTGTCAAACGTACTTTGACATGAAAATGATTCACCGGCTCATTTTAAAGGCAATAAATGGATTAAGACAACTTTTGTGTTCTACAGGGAGTGAAATTAATAGGTGCAGTTCTGCTCAGCCATTATGGTCAAGAATTACTTAGCATTTGAGTTGGACCCAGATACAAGCTGTAACTGCAGGAAATGATTCATCTCCATTACGCATAAAGACTGATTAGGGACCTGCCTCACTGTAGTGATCCAGATGAATGATCCCCATTATGACACTGGTTCCTAATCACATTTATAAAACGGTGCCTTTATGGGCCCATGGCCATGTTGTTAGTGCAGACTGTCCTCAAAGGAAGCTTTCAGGTGTGTGAGTGCTGCCTGTACTGGACTGTTCTGGGTGTGAGGCGCGATATTGTGCTGGAGAGCCTGTCCATTTCCAACCTCTTTTTTCAAGAGCATCTCTCACGGCTCCATTAGCTGAGTATGCTCGGATATTTGGGGAATAGCAGCGTGGATGGGGTGGGGGGGGTGGGGGGCAGAGAGAAGAGAAAAAAAAAAGACAGCGAATACTAACATTTGAAGAGAGAGAGGTTTGCTGAGTGCACTGTTCTGACTGGCTGCTCCACTTATTTTGGATGTTTTGTCGGACTCAAGCAGAAAGAGGGCAGTAGAGGAGAGATGAGTCCCAACTCCTCCACTAATGACTGGACCCAGCCAAGCAGCTTTATGCCACTGTCAAACGTTTGGATGGGGTTTAGCCAAAGTGGAGAGCAAAAGACACAGGCAGCCAATTCATCATCACCTTCATCATCATTTTCTGCTCCAGTCTGATGGTGAACATATTAACCCTTAAAGACCCAGGCCTGCTTTTATGGGACTTCCCAAATCAATTTTTCTCAGTATTTAACCTTTCTTAAACAATGTATCACTGTTTATTATATTATTATCCTCTGTATTTTGTGTGTGTGTGTGTGTGTGTGTGTGGGGGGGGGGGGGGGGGGGGGGGGTCAGTGAAAATCCTGTATTTTCTATATTTAATTCACTGATCCTGTAGATGTTCATTAAAGCTCAGATTAAAGTTGATGGTTCTTCTATAAAAACAGATCCAACTGAATAAACAGTGTCTTTTTCAGTCCAGTCTGTCCTGAACTGAACATAAACCCAGTGTGTCCATCCACTGGCACTGATCCAGCTGCATGGGTTTGACTGGAGAATCAATGTTGGAGAAGATGACGGTGTTTCCACGGTAACTACGGAGCCTCTGAACGTCCAAATATGGTCATATCTGATGACCATGAAAAGATGAAGAACTGCATTTGACACCAATTATTGACATGGATTAATAGGATTAAACAGTTTAGATCAGTAGATGGATTAGGTTAAAGGAGGACGTTTGGGCCTTTAAGGGTTAAAGGTGGACGTTTGGGTGTTTAAGGGTTACAGGTGGACATTTGGGTCTTTAGGGGTTAAAGGCGGACGTTTGGGCCTTTAAGGGTTAAAGGTGGACGTTTGGGTCTTTAGGGGTTAAAGGCGGACGTTTGGGCCTTTAAGGGTTAAAGGTGGACGTTTGGGTCTTTAAGAGGTAAAGGCGGACGTTTGGGTCTTTAGGGGTTAAAGGTGGACGTTTGGGTCTTTAAGAGGTAAAGGCGGACGTTTGGGTCTGTAAGGGTTAAAGGTAGACGTTTGGGTCTTTAAGGGTTAAAGGCGGACGTTTGGGTCTGTAAGGATTAAAGGCGGACGTTTGGGTCTTTAGGGGTTAAAGGCGGATGTTTGGGCCTTTAAGGGTTAAAGGTGGACGTTTGGGTGTTTAAGGGTTAAAGGTGGACGTTTGGGTCTTTAGGGGTTAAAGGCGGACGTTTGGGCCTTTAAAGGTTAAAGGTGGACGTTTGGGTCTTTAAGAGGTAAAGGCGGACGTTTGGGTCTTTAGGGGTTAAAGGTGGACGTTTGGGTCTTTAAGAGGTAAAGGCGGACGTTTGGGTCTGTAAGGGTTAAAGGTAGACGTTTGGGCCTTTAAGGGTTAAAGGTGGACGTTTGGGTCTTTAGGGGTTAAAGGCGGACGTTTGGGCCTTTAAGGGTTAAAGGTGGACGTTTGGGTCTTTAGGGGTTAAAGGCGGACGTTTGGGTCTTTAAGGGTTAAAGGTGGACGTTTGGGTCTTTAGGGGTTAAAGGCGGACGTTTGGGCCTTTAAGGGTTAAAGGTGGACGTTTGGGTCTTTAAGAGGTAAAGGCGGACGTTTGGGTCTTTAGGGGTTAAAGGTGGACGTTTGGGTCTTTAAGAGGTAAAGGCGGACGTTTGGGCCTTTAAGGGTTAAAGGTGGACGTTTGGGTCTTTAGGGGTTAAAGGCGGACGTTTGGGCCTTTAAGGGTTAAAGGTGGACGTTTGGGTCTTTAGGGGTTAAAGGCGGACGTTTGGGTCTTTAAGGGTTAAAGGTGGACGTTTGGGTGTTTAAGGGTTAAAGGCGGACGTTTGGGTCTTTAAGGGTTAAAGGTGGACGTTTGGGTCTGTAAGGGTTAAAGGAGGACGTTTGGGTCTTTAGGGTTAATTAGAGGAGTATCATTTTAATGATCCATGTAAATTGTGCATAACCTTAACAAAATGACATCACCAAACCATGACACCAACGCTGTGATTGCTCTGTTTTTCCATCACACTAATGAACGTATTCACATGGACCACTCAGTTGTGTAATGAAGGCTGGAATTGAGACACAAAGTCAGTGTAATGCGCTGAATGGTAACAGAGCTACCCTAACCCTAACCCTGACCTTAACCCTAACCCTGACCTTAACCCTAACCCTAACCCTGACCTTAACCCTAACCCTAACCCTAGGCTGATGTAGACTTGGAGGTTAATGGTTTGTATTTTTGGAGGTCCCATTCCACTGTGGACTGTTTCAACTCTTTGGCTAAACTGTTACTCTTTGGGATGTTGATACTGTGGCTGATTATGGGATTAGGATTTGTTTTTGTTCCCTGTACTGTACATCAAGATGTCACAGTGCTGACAAAGAATCAAAGGAACCCACCTGACATTTGATTGTGGATTATGTATGCAGCTTTATAAAGTGCATGAGGGGAACACAGATTTAGCCATGAATTCTTATCAGCTCTTGTCACTTTGTGAGTTAACACATACTTTCATGTTTCTTTCCTTATCGTGAACTCAGAAATGCTTGTCTGCAGCCTCGCTGTTATCCATGTCTTTAACTCGTGAACCTCCACAAAGTTTGGTCCAAATAGAACAGCTGTTAGATGAGCTCAGTCCTATGTGTCCAAATGAAGCCCATGGGAGCTCCTGTCTGATCTGTGCGAAGGTTATGAAGTCCATTGTTTCATTGTAAATAGGCTTCTGCGTCTGTGCCTCAGTCTTGTACTCGACTGTATTAACAGGAGGTACATCCAGTTACATGGGGGGGGGGGGCAGGACTCAACACCGACTCGCAGCTTAAACACTTTGGTTTTTCTGGAGCTGATGATCTGAGGAGGTCAAGTGGGAGCTAGTCCACTTTACCTTCATCTGTTTGGGGAGTTGAGCGCCCACAGTCCTGTCAGCACACTGACTCCAATAAATATACACGCCACTTTGAACAGGCCTGGTATCTGTATGTACAAGCTTTCCACATGTTTATTCACACTGTTATTAGCCCCGTCCAACCTGAACCGATGCATCAAATACCAAAATACCAAGCACTGAGGGTTAGGGTGTTAGGGTTAAGGTTAGGGTTAAGGTTAAGGTTAGGCTTAGGGTTAAGGTTAGGGTTAGGGTTAAGCTTAGTTTTAGGGTTAGGGTTAGGGTTAGGCTTAGGGTTAGGTTTAAGCTTAGGGTTAAAGTTAGGGTTAGGGTTTGAGCTATCCACAGAATTCAAACAGCATCAGAAAGCAGAGATCCTGCACTTTCCAACACTATGCAACACTTTACGGCAGCAGTGTGGGATTTTATTACAAATAGAAAGGAACTGTTTCTTCCACACAGGCGAAAAAGTGCCTGGAAAGAACCGAACATCTGAAGCCATCATATGGACACTGAATGTTCAAGACCAAAAAGCATGTTGGAGCAGATGGATAATAGTTGAAAGTTTATTTGTGCAACCTCAAAACCTTTCATTATGGACATTGACAATGGTTTCTGATAATAAATATGCTAAGTACTTGAAGTCTGTTTTTTTTTCTTTTTTACTAAAACACAGTTTTAGGCATTTAGTATTTATAATAATCATAATTAATGTCCAGATATTGAAAGTTAAGTTCTTCCTGAAAACAAAGGCAAAAGAAATGACCAAAAACACATTTTCTGACACTTTTATTGCAAAGAAACCCTAGGTGTCCTGTTATAATGTTACATGCAGTCTTAAAAGGGTTAAAGGATTTAAATCCACGAAAACACTCACTCTTTTTGTACCTTAGTGTTCATATGTCATTGTTTTTTTAAATTGAACATGTGTCAAATCCACTACAGTCTCATTGAGTGTCAGGCTCTATAACCGCTGCACTACAATTAAGAAATCTACAGAATTCTTTACATTTTTTTGTGACAAAGAGGTCGATTTTGCAGCATTGATCATTAACAGGCGGTCAGTCTAATTAACACAGGGCCACATCTACTAAGAGCCCAATTTGTGTGCACTAATTGGTACTAATTTCTACTCATTTGTACTAATTGGTACTAATTTGTACTAATTTTCGTGCGCAAGTGGGGGGGCATACATCTCAAATATTTTTCTTCCGTCATTCCAAAAATGTTCACGAGGGTGAAAAGTGCATTCTCTGCGTCTGCTTTGGTCATTTCCATGTCTCCTCCTTGTGACAGTAAACTTTTCCATGTGTGTGTTTAATTGCACATCCAAACCGTTGGCTCCTCCCTTTAATACCTGTTAAATATAGAAACAGTGTCTATCATCAGAATTGCTTTCAGGTTTGATAAATCACTTTGTGTGAGCTAAATAATAATTATATATATTAATATATTTCCATTTGCTCCTCCCAGCACATGCACAATTGCATGTAAACGCCCCATATTACATATTCATTGTGGTGAACATACGAACTGGACGCAGCTTTGCACCTTTGAAAGACACAACCGTCAGTAAATCAGTTTGGACACTTCCTTTGTGTGTGCACATTTTTTTTACATGTAAACCTTTAGTGCGCAGGTGTCAAACATGTGTCCCAGGGGCCAAATCTGGCCTGCCAAAGGGTCCAGTCCGGCCCTGGGATGAATTTGTGAAATGCAAAAATTACACTGAAGATATTAACAATCACTTGTGTCAAAATCATTTTAATTCAGGTTCCACATACAGAAACATATAATCTCAAGTGGGTCAGTCCAGTAAAATACTATCATAGTAACCTATAAATAATGACAACCGCAAATTTTCTCATTGTTTTAGTGGAAAAAAAGTAAAATTACTTAAAAATGTTAACATCGACAAACTTTCCTTTTTCAAAAATGTGAATAACCTGAATAAATATGAATAATCTGAAATGTCTTAAGAAATTTAAGTGCAATTTTACCAATATTTTGCCTGTTAGTAAATATTTGGTGTTTTTGTAATTATAAAGTAAGTTGTAATGCACATGTGTAAATGATAAACTGAGGCAGAATATTGTTAAAATTGCACTTGTTTTTCTGAAGACATTTCAAGTTGTCCATGTTATTCAGATTTTTAAGGAAACTTTATAGATGTAAACATTGACATCATTTAATTTTACTTTTGTCACTGTTATTATTTTATTGGTCCGGCCCACTGCAGATCTTACTGGGGTGAATGTGGAACTGAACTAAAATGAGTTTGACGCCCCTGCTTTAGTAGATCCACCCACAGTGTTTGGAAACCACTCAGAATATGGTGTGAATATTCACTACACATTTCCATTCCAGTCTTTTGCTTATGAAGCCATTACATCCAGGACCATTGTGTGTCAACCTTAAACCTGCATGAGCCAGTGTTAATGGTTTTCAGCTGCCAGTCAGTGGCTCTGGTGGAATCTACCAGCCTCTGTTCATCAACTCCCATCCTCCTGCCGTAGACGTCCAGAGGTTCCAGATGACATGCTGGATGTCCTCTGCAGAAGCGCTGAAGTGACTCCTGAAGGTTCTTTAGAAGGAAAAGTGTCAGACGATGGTCATAAAGAGGGTTTTGAAGCCTTTACCCAACCAGGCTTTGAAAGATGCATGTAAGACGGAATGACAGACAGAAAAACAACGCAGGCGGAGGAGAAATAATTGACTGACATTTCAGCCTGTTAGCTTTTATTTGGTTCTTTCCAAAGCGTGTCCCCGCACATTTCTGCATTTATACCATCATCTGCTGTCGCTATTAAGCACAATTACAGATCGGCCTCAAAGACTTTTACTATCGCAGCAAGTTATGACACCGGTTAACCTCAGCTCTTGGTCTTTTAGTTTGACTTTTCTGTTTGAGTTCACCCTCTGTGTTTCTGAAAGCAGCTCATGCAGGTCCAACTCATTTAGTTCAGGTTCCACATTTAGCCCAAAATGATCCAGGACCAGGAACAGAAGAACAGAGAAAAAAATTAATTTATTAATTTAGTGGGGATGTGGTCCATAACTAACGCTGGTGTGAAACGAAAGTGAAACTTTATGTCCAACTCCCCGGTTCTATTCCTCTAATATACAGCATGTGTGTGTGTGTCTGTCTGTTTCTGTGTCTGTATGTGTGTGTGTGTGTGTGTGTGTGTGTGTGTGTATGAGAGAGAGAGAAAGACAGAGAGAGTAACACTGGGTTAGGGTTAGTAACACACACTGGGTTAGGGTTAGTAACACACACTGAGTTAGGGTTAGTAACACACACTGGGTTAGGGTTAGTAACACACTGGGTTAGGGTTAGTAACACACTGGGTTAGGGTTAGTAACACACTGGGTTAGTGTTAGTAACACACTGGGTTAGTGTTAGTAACACACACTGGGTTAGGGTTAGTAACACACACTGAGTTAGGGTTAGTAACACACACTGGGTTAGGGTTAGTAACACACTGGGTTAGGGTTAGTAACACACACTGAGTTAGGGTTAGTAACACACACTGGGTTAGGGTTAGTAACACACTGGGTTAGGGTTAGTAACACACACTGGGTTAGGGTTAGTAACACACACTGGGTTAGGGTTAGTAACATACACTGGGTTAGGGTTAGTAACACACTGGGTTAGGGTTAGTAACACACACTGGGTTAGGGTTAGTAACACACACTGGGTTAGGGTTAGTAATATACACTGGGTTAGGGTTAGTAACACACACTGTGTGATTTTAGAGATGATTTGTCGCTGGTGCTTCTGTTTGTGGATGGGTCCAGATGTTCCTCTAATGGTGTGTGCTGCTTGGTGCAGTGGACATGGGCTAAGGAGAAGACATGAACACCTCACCACCACCAGTTCCTGTACCAAACACATGGTCGTCTTTTCTTCTTTTTTGATTCCTCACAGATAATGGCACATGTTACCAAAGCAGCTCGTTGGTTTTTGTTTAGCACTACCATTTGGTGACTCACACCAATACACAATCGTCTATGCACTTGTGGATTCCTTGGTATTTTAACGTACTTCCAGATCCAACACTGGAACATGTAATGTGTCCTCTGGTGTATGGTCCTACAGTGTGGTGTGTCCTCTGGTGTATGGTCCTACAGTGTGGTGTGTCCTCTGGTGTATGGTCCTACAGTGTGGTGTGTCCTCTGGTGTATGGTCCTACAGTGTGGTGTGTCCTCTGGTGTATGGTCCTACTGTGTGGTGTATCCTCTGGTGTATGGTCCTACGGTGTGGTGTGTCCTCTGGTGTATGGTCCTACGGTGTGGTGTGTCCTCTGGTGTATGGTCCTACAGTGTGGTGTGTCCTCTGGTGTATGGTCCTACGGTGTGGTGTGTCCTCTGGTGTATGGTCCTACGGTGTGGTGTGTCCTCTGATGTAGGGTCCTACGGTGTGGTGTATCCTCTGGTGTATGGTCCTACGGTGTGGTGTGTCCTCTGGTGTGTGGTCCTACGGTGTGGTGTATCCTCTGGTGTATGGTCCTACGGTGTGGTGTGTCCTCTGGTGTATGGTCCTACGGTGTGGTGTATCCTCTGGTGTGTGGTCCTACGGTGTGGTGTATCCTCTGGTGTGTGGTCCTACAGTGTGGTGTATCCTCTGGTGTATGGTCCTACAGTGTGGTGTGTCCTCTGGTGTATGGTCCTACGGTGTGGTGTATCCTCTGGTGTGTGGTCCTACAGTGTGGTGTGTCCTCTGGTGTATGGTCCTACAGTGTGGTGTGTCCTCTGGTGTATGGTCCTACGGTGTGGTGTATCCTCTGGTGTGTGGTCCTACAGTGTGGTGTGTCCTCTGGTGTATGGTCCTACAGTGTGGTGTATCCTCTGGTGTGTGGTCCTACAGTGTGGTGTGTCCTCTGGTGTATGGTCCTACAGTGTGGTGTGTCCTCTGGTGTATGGTCCTACAGTGTGGTGTGTCCTCTGGTGTATGGTCCTACGGTGTGGTGTGTCCTCTGGTGTATGGTCCTACAGTGTGGTGTGTCCTCTGGTGTATGGTCCTACGGTGTGGTGTGTCCTCTGGTGTATGGTCCTACAGTGTGGTGTGTCCTCTGGTGTATGGTCCTACAGTGTGAGAACATGAATTGTCCTGACTTCACCATTGATTCGTGCAGTTTGAGATGGAGCTGTGTGCAGCAATTGAAATAATGGCACAGTGTATGGACGCCTTTAGTGTAAGTGTTTGAGAACTATCGGGCACAGGCTGTCGTCTGCCACCTGAACCTGAACTGATCCCAAACTGGACTGTAATGATGGCAGAGGATCTTCAGTCTCTTCCTTCCAGGCTGACGTCATATTTGTTTTTTGTTTTTTTTACCTTATATCAGCTGCTATTTCGTATTTTGGGTCAATGTACGCTCCTTCAATAAAATATGTCCTTGTTGAACTTGCACAGATTTAAAGTTCCGCATCGAACGTCTTTCCTTCCTTTTTCTTTTTCTCAACATACTGTGCCATTTGGGTACAGCTGTGTACCGAACCGAAACAGTTCAGTTCAGTATGTGGACCGTTACAGGCCTAGTTTTTTTGTTTATATCTTATTTATTCTCATTTACCACTCTTTTATTCAATAATGTTGGTTCCTTTGTTGGGATTGAGCTCAAATCCTGTTCTGATGTTTGTTGTGAACTAATAGAAGCTGAACATTTGAACAGGATCTGAAACTGGAATGTGTGTAAAACAGAATTTCAGTTTGAACACAGTTGAAACATTTGCTGATAGAACATTAGATCCTGTTGGGATCAAATAAAATGTGTTTAGTATTTGTGCAGATTTCTGCTGAAATTCAATTCTTCAAGGAAATAATCATTAAAAAAAAGAAACAAAAAAGCCTTTTTAAAAATATCATGATATATCATGATCCTAGTGTTGTGATTTGTATTGTATCGCCAGATTCTTGCCAACACACAGCCCTAGTTCTTTCACATTATTTCTGAAAGGATCATTTGTAAATGTAAACATTTTCATGTATCTTTGCTTTTTTTACACAAAATATAATAATCTGGAGTTGTCATTATTTATAAGTTATTATTTTACTGGTTCAATCCAGATGAGATCACGTTGTTCTGTGTGCGATTTGGACATTCCTGAGTCATTCACTCATTCATCCCAGGGGCCAGACTGAACCCTTTGGTGGGCCTGTTTTGGTCCACGGGCTGTATGTTTGACATCTGTGGCTTAACGTCGTGCTGGTAAATACAGTGGAACATTTAGCAGCTGAAGAAAAGGACAAAAAGACTTGGATCAACAGTTTTGGATGCGTAGTGTTTTCCATTCCCACCTATTAGTTGTGTCGCCAACTTTACGATGACATCAGAGTGAACGAAGCGGGATTAAATGTGGCAATAATTAGCTCTCGTGTGCAACTTGAGTCCCTCAGAGGAATACAATAGCGCTTTTCATTTGGTTTGTAACTGCCATGTTGCTGCTCTGTTTCAACTTGTCAGCGGCGCTGCCAAGTCCCCACTTGGGAATAGTCCAAGTCAGTCCTGTTACTGCGCTAAATTTGGTGCAAGATGTAACAAAAGAAAAGTGCTCCGATAGTCACAATGCAGATGCAGAAAGAAGGAAGGGGTGTATGTGTGTGGGGGGGGGGGGGTGGGGGGGTAGAAGCTGAGAAAAAAACAGTAGAAGCTTCGCCAACAACCATTTCCTGGGTGAGTTGATGGGAAAACGTCTGCGTGGTCTCTGGAGATGTCATTTGTGAACACAGCGGCGTCCTCCGGAGCCCAGAGTTCCAGCAGGACCAGGTGCTCGGTCTGGGTGTTTGGAGCTTTTCTAAAGTCAAAGCCTTCTTCGCCTCTGTTTCCTACTCCATCAGATAAAGTCGAGGCTGCCGAGGCTTAAGTGTGTCAATGAACGGGGGGGGGATCAATGATAAGTGCAGCTTACCTCCTCAACTGCTCCACACCAGCCAAATCCAGATTAAACCATTTCAACCTAATAGTATGTCAGTCAAAAGTCACACCTGAATACTTGAATTCTCCTTCCCATTTTCCAATCACACTGACGGCCAAAATCCCACCGTGTTTATCACAAAAACAAGTGACATAAGAACTAATTTGACACCATTAAGACCTTGTTGGACCTCATCAGTACTTGAACTGACATTTGTAATTTTATCTATCTAGGAGTGTAAGAAATTATTGGTTACGCAATATATCATGATATTTTATTTCATGATACTGTATCGATATTAAAAAGTACTGTATTGATATTTTTAGGTATTTATTCAAATATAGATATGGTGGAGGTTCATGTTTTGTTATCTGTTAAACATAATTGTGTTTATTTATGTATTTGTGTGAATGTGTGTTTTTTGTACTTGTAATGTTATTTTTATTTATCTGTAAAAAAATAAATTTTACACAGGAAAGTTTTGCAATATAGTATTAAATCCTGTTCTGATCAAATAAAAATTGGTGTAGTATTTGTGCATGTTTCCGGTATAATTACATTTTCCCAGGAAATTATATCTTAGAAGAAGAAACAAAAGAAACAAGAGAAGCACTCGGGGAGTGCAGACCTCCGCCAAGGCAGATCAGTGAACTCCCGTGTCTCCCCCAAACCCAATCACCACCAAAATTTCATCATTTCTTCCTTGTGCCAGTATCAACATTTCCTGAAATTTTCATCCAAATCCATCCATAACTTTTTGAGTTATCTTGCACACGGACAAACAGACAGACAAACCAACGCCGACAAAAACGTAACCTCCTTGGCAGAGGTAAATATTACCTTGTTAACAGTATTGTGATATATCGCAATATATAGTATCGTGGTCCTAATATTGTGATTTGTATCATATTGCCAGATGTGTGCCAATACACACCCCTAGTTATATCCCTGAATCCTCAACTAAGACAGACTTTGAAGGTTTCTGATGTTAATGCGTTTGAGGGCACATGTTCAGCATAAATGTACACACACACACACACAGCTGTCCTTCCATTGTAAACACTACTCATTTGTGGCTCTAATCACTGTTGTGGATATTGTATGTTTTCACCAAATCACTGGACTGAACCCCGCCAGCTTTGATTTGTTGTTCAGACATCTCCTTTTTTTTTTTCCTTTTTTTTTGTTCAGACATCTCCTTTTTTTTTTCTTTTTTTTTTGTTCAGACATCTCTTTTTTTTTTTTTCTTCTTTTTTTGTTCAGACATCTCTGATGCGAATCCACCCTGTGGTCTGTAAATGAGGACTTGTGTTGTTGCACTCGCCTCCCTTATTTAGACATCACAGCGCTCATTAGGTGGATCAAGCTGATATCAAAGTGCCAACACAGACGTCAGTGTTTGGTGGAAGGCTGGGGTTGTCCATCCGTCACAGTCTCTCTTTAATCATACGTCTGCCTTCTATTCACACCCATTGTTATTCCGCTGTCATTTCTCCACTGCCTTGTTGGTTGACCTCTTCTGCTCTATGATTTCCTCTGTGTTCCTCTCCGCTTTTATTTGATGTTTGGACAAAATGAATCCAGTGCGTTAGTTTGTCTGTGAGCATAAAAATATGCCCAAAATGTTTCATATAAAGTAAAAATGAGGCACTGCTTACATCTCGGGTATTATTTACAATGATCAACATTTCAGCCACAAAACATGTTTTTTTTCTCTAAAAAAACCCAGCATATGTATTGATTCTTTTCAACAGTTGCAAAATCTATGATGAATGCAGATCAGTCGGTGTATTTTAGTCAGAAAAGCAGGTCCATTTCCTACTTGTTTTTATGTGTTATTAAATAAATCCTTTTCTTTTCTGTTTAGACTTTCTTTTCTTGCCATTATGTTTTTTCACTGGAACCTAATGTCATGTACAGAATGACAATAAATTCTGAGTGAACAAATGATTTCAACTAAACCAAAGTGTAGTACGAGTACCTCTGCACATGGACCTCAAAGGCAAATGTCCTGTAGTCACAGCCTCTGAAAACGCTCAATCTAATGTTATATGACACACAAACATGCCAAACAGACACATTTGTTGCTGGTTGTGTTTCTACTGGTGTGTATTATGCTCAAACTTTCCATTCCCATTTTAGCCAAAGAATATAAATAAGAAATTAAACTCCTCTACTGCTGTTTTGTGAAGATAGGGGAGAAAATCAGGCCGTTGCTCACTGCTCTGTGTGCTGTTGCTAGGCAGACGTCAGTAACGGTGGCCAATCAGAACAGAGCAAGCTTTTTGGGCCGCAACTACAAATCATGCAAAGCTATTCCAGTAGAGTCCCAGGAAATAAATAAATAAATATATGGAGCTGGAAATGTGCAGAGTGGGTCGTCTTTGAATGTGTTGGTGGGACTTACGTTTATATGTATGTGGATCACGAATCGTGCCTTTAAAACTCTGAGGAGATAACAGATAAATGACTTGTAAGATGAATTTTCTGCAGCGCAGCAGTTTAAATGAGAGGCCTAAACAAAGACATGATGTGTTCCCTGCAGAGACAGCTCCTCTGATAGGTGGTGACGTGATAGCTCATTTAAAGCAGCCTCTCTGTTACTGTCTTTTGTTTCTTTTTGAAGGAAGATTAAAGGATATCTAGTGCCATTTGATATTTCCACAGGACGGTCGTACTGTTGAGCAGCATTGTGCGAGATTTGTGGGGTGGGTGTTGGGAATCCATTCAAACACAGCTTATCAAAGTCCACAAGGGACTGCACCCAGGGGTTTGTGGGTAATATTCAGTAACACGGAGACTGCGTTTGTGTATTTATTTTTGCCCCCTATCTCTGCCTTCATTTCAATTTACCACTAGTATGAGCCTGTCACAGGCAGCGTGTGGACTCAGTCATGTTTGTGGTGACGGTTCTGATATGAATCTCTTCTCTTCTAGGTGTACACCAGATATGGGAAATGTTACACTTTTAATGGCAACAAGACCACATCCAGGAAAACCAAGCAGGGCGGAATGGGAAACGGACTGGAGATCATGTTGGATATTCAGCAAGATGAGTATCTGCCCATATGGAGAGAGACAAGTGAGTCTCCAAATATTTGTCCAATGGAGTCCCATCCGATCGGTTACACCACAACATACATGTTTGGGCTTAAATCATAAAGGACCTGCACAGAACAGACTAACATTACACTTCCAGAGCCTGAAAATGTGATTTGTAAAAGGACATTCCAAATCAAAACACACTGAGATGTCAGATTTGTGCTTGTATTGTAGTTGTCACTGAGTATTAGTCCCTACTGGCTTATTTTTCAAACATGACTGAAATATGGTTTGCACTTAGCATCAAAGTGAGACCAAGCTGTCAGCTGAGGCAGCCATGTGGAATTCCTTTGTACTCCCCCTTTGTAACACTCGGTGCTTGTGCTCTGTTTCATCCTCAAGATGAGACGTCCCTGGAGGCCGGCATTCGAGTTCAGATCCACAGTCAGGACGAGCCTCCCTACATCCACCAGCTGGGTTTCGGAGTCTCTCCGGGCTTCCAGACCTTTGTTTCATGTCAGGAGCAGAGGGTAGGTCTTCTTCATCACGCTCCTTCCACCCGTCGGCCCCCGGTGGCTCCGGCTGAGCTCTAATAAATCTTTGTGTGCTTAGCTGACCTACCTGCCCCAGCCCTGGGGGAACTGCCGTTCCACCGGCAAAGAGAAGTTCCCAGGGTACGACACATACAGCATCAGCGCCTGTCGTCTGCTTTGTGAGACCAACGAGGTGCTGCGAGTGTGTAGCTGCAGGATGGTGCACATGCCTGGTAAGAGCGCTGCATACATGTCATATTTACAGCCAAGCTACCAGGTGGTACAAGGGAAAAATGGAGTCACACCAAATAACATCACATATATTAGGAACTCTCCTGAGTTAAAGGGGTTAGATGTAGTAGTGATATTCTAAACTCATGTACGAATCCACCTTATGTGTCCACAGACCGCATCAGTCACTGAATAAAATATAGAAGTCATAGTTTACACACATCTGTTTTATGGTTTCATCTCAGGTTTTATTCTTTAGACTAAAACTCAGTCAGTCAAAATAACACTTATCGTCATGTGCTGCGTCAGCTGATAGTTTATATCATAGCTCCATTAGCTTAGCTCCGTTCGCTTAGCTCTGTTAGCTTAGCTGTGTTTTTAGACTAAAACAGCCACAGTAAAACCACTAATCCCCTCTGTTAGCTTAACTCTGCTAGCTTAGCTGTGATTTTAGTTTAACGGCCGACAGGCTGTAAGCTGTTGTTGTCATGCGGCGTCTGTCGTTGTCGTCGTCTGTAGACCGTTACAAAACTTTCAATCGTCGTCTTCTCTGAAACTACAGTTCCGATTGACGTCAAACTTGGTATACAGCTTATGTATGATGATGTCAGCAAAAGTTAGTGAAATTATTTGGATCTGGATCTGATTCTGGATTTGGTGCCACTTTGAAAAATGTCCCCATTATCAGAGACAGGAAGTGGATGGATGTAAACTCAGTAAATCTAAATGATCTCCAGTGTAAATGTCTCCAGTCCAGCCCTGATGGGGAGATGACCCAAACAGAATGTCCACATGCTGATCAGGATCTTCTTCTGGATCTGGAACTGACGCAAAATTTAACATGGGCTCTAATGGGGAAAACATTTCAGTCGTCTTCTTCTCTGAAACTCCAGTTCTGATTGACTTCAAACCTGGTATACAGCTTCTGTATGATGATGTCAACACAAGGGATTGAAATTATTTCCATCTGGATCTGATTCTGGATTTGGTGCCACTTTGAAAAATGTTCCCATTGTAACAGATAGGAAGTGGATTGATCCAATAAATAAGTATCAATGATATCAAGTGTGAATTTGAGTTTTTTACAGATCTGATTGAATATGACCAAAACATGGGCTATTTCTGTAATAGAATAAATACACAGAACTGGGGGAGAATAAATGGATCTGGATACATTTACCTAAGCTTTGAATCTGGCCGCTAAGATACAGGGACACTGGTCTGATTTTTAGAGTAAAACAGCCACAGTAAAACCCCTAATCCCTCGGTTAGTTTAGTTCTGTTACCTTAGCTCTGTTAGTTTAGCTGTGTTTTTTAGACTAAACAGCCACAGTAAAACCCCTAATCCCTCGGTTAGTTTAGTTCTGTTACCTTAGCTCTGTTAGCTTAGCTGTGTTTTTAGACTAAAATAGCCACAGTAAAACCCCTAATCCCTCGGTTAGTTTAGTTCTGTTACCTTAGCTCTGTTAGCTTAGCTGTGTTTTTAGACTAAAATAGCCACAGTAAAACCCCTAATCCCTCTGTTAGGTTAGCTCTGTTAGCTTAGCTGTGTGTATTAGAAACTCTGTCATTTTCCATCCAACTGCATCTCTTCATTTAAAACTGAGTCCAGTGAAAAAAAAACAAAAAACAACTACAGGGATTCCACGATGTATTTAAGTGCTGTTAGTGTATTTAAGTGCTGTTAGTGTATTGAAGTGCTGTTAGTGTATTTAAGTGGCGTTAGAGTATTTAAGTGCTGTTAGTGTATTTAAGTGACGTTAGTGTATTTAAGTGGTGTTAGTGTATTTAAGTGGCGTTAGTGTATTTAAGTGGTCTTAGTGTATTTAAGTGGTGCTAGTGTATTTAAGTGGTCTTAGTGTATTTAAGTGGCATTAGTGTATTTAAGTGGTGCTAGTGTATTTAAGTGGTCTTAGTGTATTTAAGTGGCATTAGTGTATTTAAGTGCTGTTAGTGTATTTAAGTGGTGCTAGTGTATTTAAGTGGTCTTAGTGTATTTAAGTGGCATTAGTGTATTTAAGTGGTCTTAGTGTATTTAAGTGGCATTAGTGTATTTAAGTGCTGTTAGTGTATTTAAGTGGCGTTAGAGTATTTAAGTGCTGTTAGTGTATTTAAGTGGCATTAGTGTATTTAAGTGGTCTTAGTGTATTTAAGTGGCATTAGTGTATTTAAGTGGTCTTAGTGTATTTAATTGGTCTTAGGGTATTTAAGTTGTGTTAGTGTATTTAAGTGGTGCTAGTGTATTTAAGTGGTCTTAGTGTATTTAAGTGCTGTTAGTGTATTTAAGTGGTCTTAGCGTATTTAAGTGGAGTTAGTGTGTTTAAGTGCTGTTAGTGTATTTAAGTGCTGTTAGTGTATTTAATTGGTCTTAGTGTATTTAAGTGCTGTTAGTGTATTTAATTGGTCTTCGTGTATTTAAGTGGTGTTAGTGTATTTAAGTGGTGTTGGTGTATTAAAGTGATGTTAGTGCATTTAAGTGGTGTTAGTGTATTTAAGTGCTGTTAGTGTATTTAATTGGTCTTAGTGTATTTAAGTCCTGTTAGTGTATTTAATTGGTCTTCGTGTATTTAAGTGGTGTTGGTGTATTTAAGTGCTGTTAGTGTATTTAAGTGGTGCTAGTGTATTTAAGTGGCCTTAGTGTATTTAAGTGCTGTTAGTGTATTTTATTGGTCTTAGTGTATTTAAGTGGTGTTAGTGTATTTAAGTGGTGTTGGTGTATTTAAGTGATGTTAGTGTATTTAAGTGGCATTAGCGTATTTAAGTGATGTTAGTGTATTTAACTGCTGTTAGTGTATTAAGTGGTGTTAGTGTATTTAAGTGGTCTTAGTGTATTTAGGTGGTGTTAGTGTATTTAAGTGGTCTTGTGTATTTAAGTGCTGTTAGTGTATTTAAGTGGTCTTTGTGTATTTAAGTGCTGTTAGTGTATTTAAGTGGTCTTTGTGTGTTTAAGTGCTGTTAGTGTATTTAAGTGGTCTTTGTGTATTTAAGTGGCATTAGTGTATTTAAGTGCTGTTAGCGTATTTAAGTGGTCTTAGTGTATTTGAGTGGTGTTAGTGTATTTAAGTGGTCTTTGTGTATTTAAGTGCTGTTAGTGTATTTAAGTGGTCTTAGTGTATTTAAGTGGTGTTAGTGTATTTAAGTGCTATTAGTGTATTTAAGTGGCGTTAGTGTATTTAAGTGGCGTTAGTGTATTTAAGTGGTGTTAGTGTATTTAAGTGGTCTTAGTGTATTTAAGTGGTGTTAGTGTATTTAAGTGGTGCTAGTGTATTTAAGTGGTCTTTGTGTATTTAAGTGCTGTTAGCCTATTTAAGTGGTCTTAGTGTATTTAATTGGTCTTAGTGTATTTAAGTGGTGTTAGTTTATTTAAGTGGTGCTAGTGTATTTAAGTGGTCTTAGTGTATTTAAGTGCTGTTAGTGTATTTAAGTGGTCTTAGTGTATTTAAGTGCTGTTAGCCTTGTTAAGTGGTCTTAGTGTATTTAAGTGCTGTTAGCCTATTTAAGTGGTCTTAGTGTATTTAAGTGCTGTTAGCCTTTTTAAGTGGTCTTAGTGTATTTAATTGGTCTTAGTGTATTTAAGTGGTGTTAGTGTATTTAAGTGGTCTTAGTGTATTTAATTGGTCTTAGTGTATTTAATTGGTCTTAGTGTATTTAAGTGGTCTTAGTGTATTTAAGTGGTGTTAGTGTATTTAAGTGGTCTTTGTGTATTTAAGTGCTGTTAGCCTATTTAAGTGGTCTTAGTGTATTTAAGTGGTGCTAGTGTATTTAAGTGGTCTTAGTGTATTTAAGTGCTGTTAGCCTATTTAAGTGGTCTTAGTGTATTTAAGTGCTGTTAGCCTATTTAAGTGGTCTTAGTGTGTTTGAGTGGTGTTAGGGTTAACCCTAACCCTATCCCTCATGCCTGACCTTCAGCCTGTATGTGGACTGGACTGTCCACTCACTGTCCACTGACTCTGCGGACCATGTGAGTCTCGATAACAGCTTGGAAATGTTAGTGTTTGTGTAAATGTGTTAATGCTCTTTCATGACCTGTGTAGATGTTTTTGTATTTGGTAGTAAAAGCGCTTAGTTAATGAGAGTGTAACGAGCATAAACATGGTTATAGGTGAATAAGCAGCAGTAGAGTGGTAATAATATGAGGACAGGACTGTTAAGACTAATTAATAAAGACTAAAGTTTATCAGGGCGGCATAAAGACATAATGACAGAAGCTAGACTAGTGTGGATGGTCTTTTATGGGGACCCCTGTCACTACAGTCCCATCCTGTTAAAGACAGGATGTGTCATCAAGGAGTTCTTGGACTGAGTCACTGAATCCAAACTGTTGGACTGAGTCATTGAATCCAAACTGTTGGACTGAGTCATTGAATCCAAACTGTTGGACTGAGTCACTGAATCCAAACTGTTGGACTGATTCACTGAATCCAAACTGTTGGACTGATTCACTGAATCCAAACTGTTGGACTGATTCACTGAATCCAAACTGTTGGACTGATTCACTGAATCCAAACTGTTGGACTGATTCACTGAATCCAAACTGTTGGACTGAGTCATTGAATCCAAACTGTTGGACTGAGTCACTGAATCCAAACTGTTGGACTGATTCACTGAATCCAAACTGTTGGACTGATTCACTGAATCCAAACTGTTGGACTGATTCACTGAATCCAAACTGTTGTCTGAGTCACTGAATCCAAACTGTTGGACTGATTCACTGAATCCAAACTGTTGGACTGATTCACTGAATCCAAACTGTTGGACTGATTCACTGAATCCAAACTGTTGGACTGAGTCACTGAATCCAAACTGTTGGACTGAGTCACTGAATCCAAACTGTTGTCTGAGTCACTGAATCCAAACTGTTGGACTGATTCACTGAATCCAAACTGTTGGACTGATTCACTGAATCCAAACTGTTGGACTGAGTCACTGAATCCAAACTGTTGGACTGAGTCACTGAATCCAAACTGTTGTCTGAGTCACTGAATCCAAACTGTTGGACTGATTCACTGAATCCAAACTGTTGGACTGATTCACTGAATCAAAACTGTTGTCTGAGTCACTGAATCCAAACTGTTGGACTGATTCACTGAATCCAAACTGTTGGACTGATTCACTGAATCCAAACTGTTGGACTGATTCACTGAATCCAAACTGTTGGACTGATTCACTGAATCCAAACTGTTGTCTGAGTCACTGAATCCAAACTGTTGGACTGATTCACTGAATCCAAACTGTTGGACTGATTCACTGAATCCAAACTGTTGTCTGAGTCACTGAATCCAAACTGTTGGACTGAGTCACTGAATCCAAACTGTTGGACTGAGTTCCTGAATCCAAACTGTTGGACTGAGTTCCTGAATCCAAACTGTTGGACTGAGTTCCTGAATCCAAACTGTTGGACTGATTCACTGAATCCAAACTGTTGGACTGATTCACTGAATCCAAACTGTTGTCTGAGTCACTGAATCCAAACTGTTGGACTGATTCACTGAATCCAAACTGTTGTCTGAGTCACTGAATCCAAACTGTTGGACTGAGTTCCTGAATCCAAACTGTTGGACTGAGTTCCTGAATCCAAACTGTTGGACTGATGCGTCTGAAGCGGCCATGTTTGAGACGGCAGCGTTGTAAATGAAGGCAGGGAACTCATCAGTTTTCTGCCAGTTTTCCACAGTGCAGCTGTCATTCACAGCCTTACGGAGCACAATTAGTAGGAAAAACCAGGGATTAACATGAATAAACCACATTTAACTGGAAGCAAACATTGAACTAAAAAGTCATTTGAGCACACTGTGATGGAAAAGCACTGATGCATTCAGCATTTGGATATATTTGGAGAAAATCCCTTCATCATGGTCTGGAATATAAGTGGTTCTCCGCTTACACATTTACATATCAGTCAGACACTTTAAACATCCATTTACAAGCTGTAATGGGCGGACCAAAGGGCGGTTCTGAACAAAAAAGGCTGATCATATGAGTGTGACTGTGGAGACGGTGAAGTGGTCACGTATGTACTCAGTTTAGACACTCAAAGATAACAAACCCAAAGATAATAACCTAACCCAAAGATAATAACCTAACCCAAAGATAATAAACCCGAAGATAATAACCTAACCCAAAAATAATAAACCCAAAGATAATAACCTAACCCAAAGATAATAAACCCAAAGATAATAACCTAACCCAAAGATAATAAACCCGAAGATAATAACCTAACCCAAAAATAATAAACCCAAAGATAATAACCTAACCCAAAGATAATAAACCCAAAGATAATAACCTAACCCAAAGATAATAAACCCGAAGATAATAACCTAACCCAAAGATAATAACCTAACCCAAAGATAATAAACCCGAAGATAATAACCTAACCCAAAGATAATAAACCCGAAGATAATAACCTAACCCAAAAATAATAAACCCAAAGATAATAACCTAACCCAAAGATAATAAACCCAAAGATAATAACCTAACCCAAAGATAATAAACCCGAAGATAATAACCTAACCCAAAGATAATAACCTAACCCAAAGATAATAAACCCAAAGATAATAACCTAACCCAAAGATAATAAACCCAAAGATAATAACCTAACCCAAAGATAATAAACCCAAAGATAATAACCTAACCCAAAGATAATAAACCCGAAGATAAAAACCTAACCCAAAGATAATAACCTAACCCAAAGATAATAAACCCAAAGATAATAACCTAACCCAAAGATAATAACCCGAAGATAATAACCTAACCCAAAAATAATAAACCCAAAGATAATAACCTAACCCAAAGATAATAAACCCAAAGATAATAACCTAACCCAAAGATAATAAACCCAAAGATAATAACCTAACCCAAAGATAATAAACCCGAAGATAATAACCTAACCCAAAGATAAGAAACCCAAAAATAATAACCTAACCCAAAGATAATAATCCCAAAGATAATAACCTAACCCAAAAATAATAAACCCAAAGATAATAACCTAACCCAAAGATAATAAACCCGAAGATAATAACCTAACCCAAAAATAATAAACCCAAAGATAATAACCTAACCCAAAGATAATAAACCCAAAGATAATAACCTAACCCAAAGATAATGACCTAACCCAAAGATAATAAACCCAAAGATAATAACCTAACCCAAAGATAATAAACCCGAAAGATAATAACCTAACCCAAAAATAATAAACCCAAAGATAATAACCTAACCCAAAGATAAGCAACCCAAAGATAATAACCTAACCCAAAGTTAATAACCTAGCCCAAAGATGAGAAACCCAAAGATAATAACCTAACCCAAAGATAAGCAACCCAAAGATAATAACCGAACCCAAAGATAAGAAACCCAAAGATAATAACCTAACCCAAAGATAAGAAACACCAGGATAATAACCTAACCCAAAGATAAGAAACCCAAAGATAATACCTAACCCAAAGATAAGAAAACCCAAAGATAATAACCTAACCCAAAGATAAGACACCCAAAGATAATACCTAAACCCAAAGATAGAACCTAACCCAAAGATAAGACACCCAAAGATAATAACCTAACCCAAGATAATAAACCCAAAAACAATAACCTAACCCAAAGATAATACACCCGAAGATAATAACCTAACCCAAAAATAATAACCTAACCCAAATATAATAAACCCGAAGATAATAACCTAACCCAAAAATAATAACCTAACCCAAAGATAATAAACCCGAAGATAATAACCTAACCCAAAAATAATAACCTAACCCAAACATAATAATCCCGAAGATAATAACCTAACCCAAAAATAATAACCTAACCCAAAGATAATAAACCCAAAGATTATAACCTAACCCAAAGATTATAACCTAACCCAAAGATAATAAACCCAAAGATAATAACCTAACCCAAAGATTATAACCTAACCCAAAAATAATAAACCCAAAGATAATAACCTAACCCAAAGATAATAACCTAACCCAAAGATAATAAACCCAAAGATAATAACCTAACCCAAAGATAATAAACCTGAAGATAATAACCTAACCCAAAGATAATAACCTAACCCAAAGATTATAAACCCAAAGATAATAACCTAACCCAAAGATAATAACCTAACCAAAAGATAATAACCCAAAGATAATAACCTAACCCAAAAATAATAAACCCAAAGATAATAACCTAACCCAAAGATAAGCAACCCAAAGATAATAACCTAACCCAAAGTTAATAACCTAACCCAAAGATAAGAAACCCAAAGATAATAACCTAACCCAAAGATAAGCAACCCAAAGATAATAACCTAACCCAAAGATAAGAAACCCAAAGATAATAACCTAACCCAAAGATAAGAAACCCAAGGATAATAACCTAACCCAAAGATAAGAAACCCAAAGATAATAACCTAACCCAAAGATAAGAAACCCAAAGATAATAACCGAACCCAAAGATAATAACCTAACCCAAAGATAAGACACCCAAAGATAATAACCTAACCCAAAGATAATAAACCCAAAGATAATAACCTAACCCAAAGATAATAACTTAACCCAAAGATAAGAAACCCAAAGATAATAACCTAACCCAAAGATAATAATCTAACCCAAAGATAAGAAACCCAAAGATAATAACCTAACCCAAAGATAAAAAACCCAAAGATAATAACCTAACCCAAAGATAATAAACCCAAAAACAATAACCTAACCCAAAGATAATAAACCCGAAGATAATAACCTAACCCAAAGATAATAAACCTGAAGATAATAACCTAACCCAAAAATAATAACCTAACCCAAATATAATAAACCCGAAGATAATAACCTAACCCAAAAATAATAACCTAACCCAAAGATAATAAACCCGAAGATAATAACCTAACCCAAAAATAATAACCTAACCCAAACATAATAATCCCGAAGATAATAACCTAACCCAAAAATAATAACCTAACCCAAAGATAATAAACCCAAAGATTATAACCTAACCCAAAGATTATAACCTAACCCAAAGATAATAAACCCAAAGATAATAACCTAACCCAAAGATAATAAACCCAAAGATAATAACCTAACCCAAAGATAATAACCCGAAGATAATAACCTAACCCAAAGATAAAAACCTAACCCAAAAATAATAACCTAACCCAAAGATTATAAACCCAAAGATAACCTAACCCAAAGATAATAACCTAACCAAAAGATAATAACCCAAAGATAATAACCTAACCCAAAGATTATAACCTAACCCAAAGATTATAACCTAACCCAAAGATAATAAAACCAAAGATAATAACCGAACCCAAAGATAATAAACCCGAAGATAATAACCAAACCCAAAGATAAAAACCTAACCCAAAGATAATAACCTAACCCAAAGATAATAAACCCAAAGATAATAACCTAACCCAAAGATAATAACCCGAAGATAATAACCTAACCCAAAGATAACAAACCAAAGATTATACCTAACCCAAAGATAATAAACCCGAAGATAATAACCTAAAACAAAAATAATAACCTAACCCAAAGATAATAAACCCAAAGATAATAACCTAACCCAAAGATAATAACCCGAAGATAATAACCTAACCCAAAGATAATAAACCCAAAGATAATAACCTAACCCAAAGATAATAAACCCAAAGATTAAAACCTAACCCAAAGATAGTAAAGCCAAAGATAATAACCTAACCCAAAGATAATAAACCCAAAGATAATAAACCCAAAGATAACAAACCCAAAGATGATAACCTAACCCAAAGATAATAACCCTAACCAGAGATAATAAACCCAAAGATAATAACCTAACCCAAAGATAATAAATCCAAAGATAATATCCTAACCCAAAGATAATAACCTAACCCAAAGATAATGACCTAACCCAAAGATAATAAACCCAAAGATAATAACCCTAGCCAAAGATAATAAACCCAAAGATAATAACCCTAACCCAAAGATAATAAACCCAAAGATAATAACCCTAACCCAAAGATAATAAACCCAAAGATAATAACCCTAACCCAAAGATAATAAACCCAAAGATAATAACCCTTACCCAAAGATAATAAAACCAAAGATGATAACCCTAACCAAAGATAATACCCAAAGATAATAACCCTAACAGTAACAGTATGTATATTCATGAACAATATTAACAGTATGTATATTTATGAACTCAAGTCTGTTAAAAATAGTGCATTTATGGTTTGATAAATATTGGAATAAATACTGTTCTGTTGTTGCAAGAACATACTGACTAATGATATAATGACTTTCTTTATGAATAAGCTCAGGACCATAAGGTAGGTTTGGTTTTTTTTTTCACAAAACAAAGGTGCATTAATGATCTAACTTTTCATGTTATTTACACAAACTTTGTTCAGGACATCAGGTCTGGATAATTGCTCCGTTTCAGGAATAATTTTTATTACAACAATTTCTCCAATGACTTAGAACCAGGCCTGTAGAATGTGAATGGGTTATGTGAATAGACGATAAGGGCTTGGAGAGGGGCTTGGAGAGCAGCACAACCACTTAGATCCTTGTGATGATGTATAACACTGGATATTACATTCGTTACATCAGATATAATAATAAATGTGGCAGCGTTTCGGGGCCAGTTGCCTAGTTTGGCTTTAGAAGAGATCATCTGTCAACTAGGGGTAGCCCCCACTGGCTCCCTGCACCTATCCATAATCAATAGAATTTATTGGTGCATATTAAATGTTATGAAATTCCTTCAAAAATAGCTGGTTCAAAACTCACCAAGGGAGCTTGAGGCCAACTTGTGAATTGGAAATCCTTTTACAGCCTCGATGTGACAACCCAGTATCAATGAGCAGTAGCAGCAGTGTGCTTTGTACGGTATCTAATGGATGTGTCTGTTCTGCCAGCAGTCCTCTGTAGCCTCTGCAGCTGGGTCGCAGTTTGCTGTTGCTGCTTTTGTTGTTCAGATTTATTATGTTAGTGTGTTTTTTGCAGCAGAACACTAACCCAGATAGTGTTTGCAGTCTTATTGTTATCTGCATGTGACTACATAATCCCATAAGTGTGTTTTGTACTAGTTTTATTAGTCTTGTTGCAATCCTACTGCCTTTTTTTGGCATGCTAGCTCAGCAGCATGGCTCTTGGGATGCCAGTTAGCTGGTGAGTCACTGGTCAGTCCACTACTTTGTTCCAGAAAAAAATATTGCAATACTTACTAGATGGAGTCCTGTGAATGTACAGACAATGACAGTCCTGAGAGAATGAATTCTAATCCTAATGACTCCAAGTTGTTTGTCCTTGTAAGCCACTGTATCACACTCTTGTCCCTGCTGCTCTCATGGACCTGCTCTTTTGATTACATGGACTTTCTGTATCCCTTGGCAGGATACTGCAAAAAAAGACAGTATTTGAGGGATTTCTATCAAATCTGGTGCTCACAAAGACACATAGATATGCAATGCGCCACCATGTGTCTGTTTTAAAGTATTTTATGTGTTCCACTCAGGACTCCTGACCCATGGTTAGGGTTAGGCTAGCCCTAGCCCAGGGGTGGGCAATCATGGTCCTCAAGGGCCGGTATTCTGCATGTTTTAGATGTTTCCCTCTTCCAACACACCTGGTTCACATGATAAGTCTATCCTCAAGCTCTACTGAAGCCTGATAATGACCTTCAGGTATGCTGGAAGAGGGAAACATGTCAAACATGCAAGATACCGGCCCTCGAGGACCAGGATTGCCCACCCCTGCCCTAGCCCTAGCCCTAGCCCTAACCCTAACCTTGGTGTTGGAGGGTTAAGGTAAGGCCATCCCTAACCCTAACCCTCTAACACTGTAGAAGCAAAACTGTGTTTTCCCAGATCCTTTGCTTCCGTATGAATATTTCATTGTCAGCCCCTTTCTCTATTTGGATATCCCTGGAAAAAACATTAAGTTATTTTTATTCTTGATGTCTGGACTGTTGCACACACTGCAGAGTTGGAGCTTTTAACTTCACACTCAAACTATTTTGAGAGTATGATCTGTTCTTTTTCTCCCAAAATAATGTGCCAAGATTTATCTGGTGTCAGATCAATACTTTGAGATGGAGATTGAAATTCATTTGATTCACGGCTGAAGGGAAATGAAGCAGTCAAATAAAAACCCAAGCATACACAGCCTTGTGGTGAAGGCAGTAGAAGTCTATTTGTGTTGTTAATCCGTACAGATTCACTCCTCCCAACTTCATTTGACTGCGTGTTAATTAACACCTCTAAGTGACTGGGAAAGCGACTTCCACAAAACATTAACCCTGCGAACATTTCACAGACAGACAAACACACCTCTGCCAATTAATTGCAGCCCTGATGAATGCCTGTCATCAGAGGCCTGGGCAGTATGTTTGTCTGCCACAAAGGGACTCATTGATTGGTTTTTAAAGACTTTCTAAATATGCCTAACGGGTGGAGCCAACATGCTCCATTTGTCAGTGCAATCAAGGACAGACGTCCACGACGGCCCAGGCGCCGTGGATGGAAGTGTCCGTCGTGTGCCTGGCTGCCTTCATTTGGAGATGAATGATAAGCTGTGGAGGGTTGTTCATAGCCGTGGTTCCTCATTGCAGCAGACACGGGTCACTGATCATTTTGTTTCTGATTGATCAGACTCATTTTCTGTTCTCCTCTCCAGGAACTGCAGATATCTGCCCTCCCAGTAAAATCAACTGTGTTGACAAAGCACTTGGTAAGAAACAATCTTCCTTCATTTCTTTTCTCATTACAATAGATTCCCCCAAAGGGAAATGGAAACACAATCAGTAAATATGATAAGGATTTTTTTCCCTTCGTAATACAAATACCTAGAGGTACTGTGGATATTTGAAATGACTTTTCCTCATTGTGATTGAGTCCTTTGAGTTGGGTGGCTGCACCGTCTCCATTGTTGAACTGTTCTTATTAAAGTCTTTTCCTGCATATCTAAATCCACCACCTTCAGCCTCCACTCTGACCTCCAGCACACATCACCACTGAACAAAGACTCTTTGGTTTCAGACACATTACTGCCGTCACAGTCAAAAAGGACACTTTTATAGTCATAGCGACATAGAAGTACAATTACAATTTCTCTGGCAAATAAGTGAGAAATTTAATTATGTCTCTTCACAGGATTCACCCCCTATTTAAACATGGATGAATGAAATCTTAGATATATCCACCAAGAATGGACCGTATTGGTTGGTCATATTCCTGACTCAAATTGTGTGAATAACCGCTCCCTTTATCAAAAGTAATACATTAAAATACCATTTATATATTTAGATATTAAAGGTTTTTTTGTGCCACTTCAGACAAAGAATAGCATCCGTCCTGCTCCTGCATCCAAGTAACCTAACTGTTGGAGTAATAAACTACATAAATCATCAGGTTATAATTACAGTTCTCCATCTCCCTGTTTTTGTCTGGGTTGAATGCATTTAGTGTTTCAAAGGAGAGACTGGGAAAAGCTATTTACTCTGCAGTTTGCTTCGTTGGCTTGTTTTTGGAGTTGGGATTGTGTAGTTCATGCCTGCATGTTAATTGAATCTGAATCCAGGTGCTTTTTGCTCCCAAAGTAACAATTACACAAGTGTACATCATTTATTCTCTTTGCAAATACAATAACTGCAGTGGCTGGCAATTCAATGATATTATTACACAAACAAATCATCTTGTATCTGTATCATTTTTGCAAACTATATTAAATAATGAATACACAGTGGAGTTTTTTTTCACCATGTTTACACAGTAGCCTTGACTGGATTTTACAGTCTAACCTAACTCCACTGTTTTGTTTCACATTTATATTATTGCCATGTTGTTCCCTCCTGGATGATTGAAACAAAAATGGCAGTAAAAGCAGAGCTAACATTGCACAGAAACCCAGAAACATAAATGCTAATGAATGCAATTGTCACTGTATCTTCTACATATGTATAGACAATTCCTTTGCAAAAACATTCTTCCTAACAGCTTGATGAGTTGGTTATGTCACTGTTGTATCACCAGCTTGTTGCAATGCCTAAAAAAGTCGCTAAAACAAATGAATGCTGCACACAGTGTGTTTATTCCTTTGATCCAGAATAGCTCCGGTGTTGCTTTTCCTTCCAGATCCTGGGTAGTTAGTCCTCTTCCTCTGCAAATGATAGTCAACAGATCTGCATTGAAACTGAGCCGGTGTATATCCATTCAGCCACTGTTTACATGTTCTTCCAGCTCAGCTACAGAAGAACAGTGGGGATACCTGTCCATGCGAAACGCCCTGTAATCTCACCCGCTACGGTAAAGAGCTCTCCATGGTCAAAATCCCCAGCAAAGGCTCTGCTCGCTACCTCTCCAGGAAATATGACAAGTCAGAGGACTACATCAGGTAGGTTACCGACCCAAACGTCCACCTTTAACCCATGAAGACCCAAACTTGAACCCTTCAAGACCCAAATGTCCACCTTTAACCCATAAAGACCCAAACGTCCACCTTTAACCCATAAAGACCCAAACGTCCACCTTTAACCCTTCAAGACCCAAACGTCCACCTTTAACCCTTCAAGACCCAAACGTCCACCTTTAACCCATAAAGACCCAAACGTCCACCTTTAACCCTTACAGACCCAAATGTCCACCCTTAACCCTTAAGGACCCTAACGTCAACCTTTAGTATTAGTAGTAGTAATAGTAGTGGTAGTGTGTCAGTTTTTAACACTGTGCCTTGGTGTGTTTTCCAGAGATAACTTCCTGGTGTTGGATATCTTCTTTGAAGCTCTGAACTATGAAACCATCGAACAGAAGAAAGCCTATGATGTGGCCGGTTTATTAGGTACGATCATTTTGCTCCCTTTTTTCTGAACCTTTTGGACAGGGGTGCTGGGTGCTGGGCGTTGGGTGCTGGGTGTTGGGTGCTGGGTGTTGGGTCCTGGGCGTTGGGTGCTGGGCGTTGAGTGCTGGGTGTTGGGCGCTGGGTGTTGGATGTTGGGTACTGGGCGTTGGGTGCTGGGCGCTGGGTGTTGGATGTTGGGTGCTGGGCGTTGGGTGCTGGGTGTTGGGTGCTGAGTGTTGGGTGCTGGGTGTCGGGTGCTGGGTGCAGGGTGTTGGGTGCTGGGTGTTGGGTGCTGAGTGTTGGGTGCTGGGTGTTGGATGCTGGGTGTTGGGTGCTGAGTGTTGGGTGCTGGGTGTTGGGTGTTGGGTGTTGGGTGCTGAGTGTTGGGTGTTGGGTGCTGGGTGTTGGGTGCTGAGTGTTGGGTGCTGGGTGTTGGGTGCTGAGTGTTGGGTGCTGGGTGTTGGGTGCTAGGTGTTGGGTGTTGGGTGTTGGGTGCTGAGTGTTGGGTGTTGGGTGCTGGGTGTTGGGTGCTGAGTGTTGGGTGCTGGGTTTTGGGTGTCGGGTGCTGGTGTCGGGTGCTGGGTGCAGGGTGCAGGGTGTTGGGTGCAGGGTGTTGGGTGCTGGGTGTTGGGTGCTGGGTGCTGGATGTTGGGTGCTGGGTGTTGGTAGGACATGAACGGTGCTGCTGTGGTGGATGCTGTGTGTTTTCAGGGCCAACAGGTACTTGTACTGTGCTCTGAAATGCTGTGTTGATTCCAGGGGACATCGGTGGGCAGATGGGCTTGTTCATTGGAGCCAGTATCCTGACATTCTTAGAAATACTGGATTACATCTATGAGGTACGCTGTCACTCACTCTGACCACAGAAAGCCACACAAACAATCCAAACACATCAGCTGGTGCCTAATCAGGTCTTTGTTTTTATTTTGTCAAAGTCCTTGTTTTTTTGTTTTGTTTTGTTTTGTTTTGTTTAGCGTGGAGGTTATTTGTGGCAGATATCTGTGTGTGCTCTTCCTCAGACAGACACTTTTGCCAATCTAAGGACTGGCAGTGCAAATGTTATCACTTATTATGCATGTGAGGAGGTTTTATTTGATTTCCAGGCTGGAGAAACTAATATCCGCTGGGGACGGAGCCCAAGACATGTTCCTAACACTGATCATGAAACAATCTCCTGCCTCAGCTGCATCCACTTTAAACTTTCTAAGCAGCTCGTCTGCTGCTGCCAAAAACACATGAATAAACCCAATCAGAGGCAGGTTTTCTAATGCACACATCATAACCAATGAACTCCTCACTGTGCTGCATCTCTTGTCTCCACCCTCATCTCCTCCCACCCTCCCACCCTCCGCCATACGGTGGATGGAACTAGGTGATCAAACACCGGCTACAACGTCTGCTGAGGCCGCAGAAAGACGACAAGAAGAACAAACAGCAGACCAGCACTGTAGCAACAGTGGGTCTGGAGGAGATGAAAGCAAAGGTACAGTAACGGCACCTGCACCGCCTTCCACAAACTCCACCATGTTCCTGCAGAGCTGGGAGGGCCTCAGGGAAACACAAGGGCATCATTCACAGGGAAGCAAATTAATATTTGGCCTCTTCTAAAACATTAACGAGTGTAATGTTCCAAAGGAATGTCCTGACCACTGTCAACACAACATCCTAAGCCCAACCCTGGAGCCTGGTTTGGTTATTGCACAAGTTTATTGTGAAGTGGCTGATATCGCAACAATAGACCTCTGTCATTTATGAATTACACATCTATATTATAAAAGCCAAGTGGCCTGTGAGTGTGTGTGTGTGTGTGTGTGTGTGTGTGTCTGAGGATTCACACTAAGTCCCTATACTTGTGTATTTTTGCTCAGTGAATGAATATATATATTAAAAAAATATATATATATATATATATATATAATATATATTATGTACACACACACACACACACACACACACTTGAGGGTCTTGTCTGGTCATTGGGGGCCATTTTCTTGATATATTCCTGGAGGTTTTCTGTTTCCTCCTGGACAGTAGCTCTGACACTTACTAGTCCTCAGTTTTGCGTACAGCCTCAGGATGCTGGACTTCAGCTGAAACCCTGCTTGTCTCCAGGTCTGGTACTTTGTTGTTTAGCCATGACAAACAGGAGGTAGTTGCGTTCCTGTACACTATGCACTAGTTGAGTCCCCCAGGACTTCCTGATCGTCTCTCAGGTCAGCTGTCCTTGTATTCAGTCTGTCTGTCTTTAGGGCTTGGTCCCCAATCTCCATATTTGGGGGTTATGGTGAAACAACCCCCAAGCTGACTTGTTGTCCCCCTTGCCGTAGCATCTTTGTACCGTGGATGAGGTCCAACGCTGTACCTCATCAGTCTATAGCTATGATAGAAACTTTTTAGTGCGGATATTTGAACACTGAGCTAACAGCTGTTTCTTAGTGAGGATGGTGGGGTTTCGAAGATCTGACTCATCCTATAAAAATTCTGTTGAGTTTTAAGTTTGTTAATGTTGAGTTTTTACTGAGGTCATGGTCTGTGCTAACGCTAACATGCGAAGTTAGCCTGTATGCTATCCTGTGGTTAAAATGCCTTATTGTGTGTGTGCTAACACTAACATGCTAAGTTAGCCTGTATGCTATCCTGTGGTTAAAATGCCTTATTGTGTGTGTGCTAACGCTAACATGCGAAGTTAGCCTGTATGCTATCCTGTGGTTAAAATGCCTTATTGTGTGTGTGCTAACACTAACATGCTAAGTTAGCCTGTCTGCTGTCCTGTGGTTAATGCCTTATTGTGTGTGTTCTCAGAGCAGAGCTTGGCAGACACACAGTGTTCACAGATAAACACTGTTTTCTGATTGGACCACAGTCCTACAATAGGAAAACTCCAATGGTCCATTATCTATCTCCGTACCAGTCCAGTCCAATTACAGAATGAATAAACTGATAAAGGTTAGCACCACTCATGGAAGTAGCCTATCCAAGCTAACACCAACCTTTAAACCTAAATGTCAGTTTTCACAGTAATACAGTCAGTCCTTTCATTGGTCAACTCCACTACTCAGAAGTAGAACACACACAACAGTACACACCGTAGTGACACAATGGGTGGGTGGGGCTTGTTTTAGATTTTCTATGCTCACTGTTGTTTGTTCCATTGAATAACATGACAGTGCTCAGTTCATTTGGAGCTATTCAGGCTTACATGAACCACATGATCACCGGAGTGGAACATCGGAACATCAAAGAATGTCGTAACTCTCTTTATAGGGCTCTGATCACAGACTGGACTGTAGACCAGAGGCATGATGGGTAATACTGACCCACAGACTGGACTGTAGACCAGAGGCATGATGGGTAAATACTGACCCACAGACTGGACTGTAGACACTAAGCATGATGGGTAATACTGACCCACAGACTGGACTGTAGACCAGAGGCATGATGGGTAATACTGACCCACAGACTGGACTGTAGACAAGAGGCATGATGGGTAATCGCTTTATCCACCTCTCTCCATCCCTCTGGACCAGGGTCAACGTGGACTCCTCAGACCACATGAGGTTTTTCCATTGAAACACAGTCCAGTCTTAATGCAAACTGATGGATGTTTAAGGAATGTGCGTCAGTTAAAGGCAGTGTTTTCCAACCACTGTGCCCATGAGAAATCATCAGGTGTGTTGTGGAATTTCACCTGACTGGTGTAAGAGCAGCGTACATAGGACAAGCACGCACCAGTGATCCACCACAACAACACGCTCCTGTTTCCCTTTGCAAAAATAAAAGTGAAAGTAAACCACCTCCATGCAGTGTGTTCGGTTGATAAAGCCCCCCTCACTAGTGATGCGCAGATTAGCAGGTTACTCACAAACCCCAGGTATCGGGTTGGTGCGGGAGAGATATGCCTCCCATACTATTATACGACGGACCTCAAAGCTGGGGGTCTGTCCAAGGGGTCACAGACGCACCCCTATCAGCATTCTTGTTCCAAACGCCAGTGCACCCCCAGTGTGCACCCCCGATGTGCCGCCCCCCCCCCCCCCCCCCCCCCCCCCCCACACACACACACACACACACACACAAGGAGAGTGTCTAGTGACTGCTGCCAAGGAGTTCCCCATTGTGGAAAGCAAAGCTGCTGCGCTTGTGTTTCCTTTGACCATCCTACTGTATGTGTGTGAGGTGGACTCTAAAAACATGACTGATATAAAGACAAAACAGACTCAGAGCTGTCGAGGAACATTCATGAGTGTCTTTGTTCAATTCCTGCAAGAATATCAGCTTTGTGTTCAACTAAACAGGCCCAGGTTTCACACTGAGGAAGTACACTGAGACCAGATTTGCATTATATTTACAGAAATAGACCTTTAGTGACATTTTTGTTTGGTGGTGTTCCTTGGGATTTTTCTAATGTAAAATATGTGCTATGGCTCAAAACGGTTGGAAACTCTGAGTAAAAGGGTTAAAGAAGTGTGTGCTCTGTCAAACCCAGGTGGGTGCTTTTTTACACCACACTCTGTATAAATACGTCTACAACAGCGGAATAACCAGAGTGTATAAAATGAAAATTTACCCAAGGCATTTGGGCTTTCAGATTACTCTTTCAAATCAAACCATAGCAAAAATATTGGTTAATGCAAATTGTGCAAAATGGATTTAGAAGACCAGATGTGCTTTAATTAATGAGCCTCACAAGGATTTCTTCTAATATTTCTGAAAATATGATTTTCTGAGTCATTAATTCGGTTTTATCCTGTTTGTTTAGTTTGGAGATAAACAGAGAGTTAAAAGCCTCGTGGGTTTTAACTGTACCTGTTCACTATCCTTATCTACACAATAATATTCAACTATTACTTAAAATATGAGAATATTCTGAATTTGATATAAATAACTTATTTAATTAGTGCTTGTTCCAAATGTAATATTTTCTCAGTAAGACATGGGGGATATGCTGATATCATTCAGGTTTTAGGAACGTTCTTTCAACATGTGTGCAGTTTATTTATTTTAAGCCCTATTTGTATAGAACTAGTTTTACTTATAGATGTTTGTAATGTGCAATAATTGCGGGAGTTGTCTTTGATCTTAATCCCACGCAAATCGTCCATGTCTGTAATTTGTAAAGGACAAATTCCACCACAAATCCTATGTAATCTGTGCAATTTGATGGGATATTCCATTTATTTTGTATTCTCTGTGCATTTATTCAACTTATGTCCTGCTCAGAAACCATGAGGACTGTCCTGGAGATGATGAGTTCAAGTTTTAAAAGTATTTTGGTGCATATTCAGGAGGTTCATGTCATAAACTAGCATGGATATTCACTGAAAGAGCAAACTTAAATCCTCCAAAAAACCAACAGCTCAAAAGATAATGAGATGGATGACATGTACGTCAGCTACGGTCAGGAAACATTTTTCCATCTTTCAACAGTTTCCTGTCAGTGGTGAGCCTGCCCTGGACATCAGAACTGGGGAATGATGTCAGTACATCCAAGTGAAAACAGACTTGCTTGTCCAATTCACCTCATGAAACAACAGAACGGGGTTCATTTCCAGGTTCTACCAGTCCCACATGGAGGAGGCTGTAATGGGGTGTTTCCACAGGTTGTGATGTACGGCCTCTTACCTATTTTATGAGTTAGGGGTTAGGGTCAGGGGTCACAGGGTCAGGGTTCAAAGGGTTAGGGTCAGGTTCACAGGGTCAGGGGTCACAGGGTTAGGGTCAGGGTTCACAAGGTTAGGGTTCACAGGATCAGGGTTCACAGGGTCAGGGTCAAGGTTCACAGGGTCAGGGTTCACAGGGTTAGGGTTCACAGGGTCAGGGTTCACAAGGTCAGAGTTCACAGGGTCAGGGTTCACAGGGCCAGGGTTCACAGGGTTAGGGTTCACAGGGTCAGGGTTCACAGGGTCAGAGTTCACAGGGTCAGGGCTCACAGGGCCAGGGTTCGCAGGGTCAGGGTTCACAGGGTTAGGGTCAAGGTTCACAGGGTCAGGGTTCACAGGGTCAGGTTCACAGGGTTAGGGTTCACAGGGTCAGGGTTCACAGGGTTAGGGTTCGCAGGGTCAGGGTTCACAGGGTCAGAGTTCACAGGGTCAGGGCTCACAGGGCCAGGGTTCACAGGGTCAGGGTTCACAGGGTTAGGGTCAAGGTTCACAGGGTCAGGGTTCACAGGGTCAGGGTTCACAGGGTTAGGGTTCACAGGGTCAGGGTTCACAGGGTCAGAGTTCACAGGGTTAGGGTTCACAGGGTCAGGGTTCACAGGGTCAGAGTTCACAGGGTCAGGGCTCACAGGGCCAGGGTTCGCAGGGTCAGGGTTCGCAGGTAGGGTCAGGGTTCGCAGGGTCAGGGGTCACAGGGTTAGGGTCAGGGTTCACAATGTTAGGGTTTACAGGGTTAGGGTTCACAGGATCAGGGTTCACAGGGTCAGGGTTCACAGGGTAAGAGTTCACAGGGTCAGGGCTCACAGGGTCAGGGTTCACAGGGTCAGGGTTCACAGGGTCAGAGGTTCACAGGGTCAGGGTTCACAGGGTCAGGGTTCACAGGGTCAGAGTTCACAGGGTCAGGGCTCACAGGGCCAGGGTTCACAGGATCAGGGTTCACAGGTCAGGGTTCACAGGGTCAGGGTCACAGGGTCAGAGTTCACAGGGGTCAGGGCTCACAGGGTCAGGGTTCGCAGGGTTCTTCTTCAAAGTAAACTCAGTCACATATTTTGACATTTGGTCAAAATAACACTTATATAAGCCTTATAATCTTCTGCTACGTCAGCTGATAGTTACATTATAGCTCTGTTAGCTTAGCTCTGTTAGCTTAGCTGTGTTTTTAGACTCAAACATCCACAGTAAACAACCACTAATCCTCTGTTTTCTGTTGGTTTGTGTTGTCAATACTGAACTAAAGATCTGTTTGAATCCAACAAACAGGGTCAGAACTGTCCACAGTTTAGTCTGAACCACGGATCAACAAACAGAAACTTAGCAAGATAAGACATCCCATAATTACCGTGTACCTTCATCAGCCTCAGAGTCAAACTCACACATGTAGAAGAAACTGACATTTCCATCCAACTCCATTCTTGTCACTTTCTTTGACTGTAAAGATTGTTTCTTAATGGTTCTCAGCCAATTGGATCACTTTCTGATGCTTAGCTCAAAGGCCCTGTGGTGTTTGTTTCATCACCATGGGAGACCGGCAGACTGACTCACTACTACCTGTAGTGGTCATATTCACTTCCTGTATGTACAATCCAATCCATTGGCATTTTTGGCAGAACTTCAGAACTATAAATTCTAAACACTAATGATAATTTTATGTATTTTTTTTAATATTTCAAAGTAGAATTACTACTTATAGCTGTAGCTTGTTTAATGGAAGCCAGAATATTAGTGGAATATTCATGTTCATTTGCCATTAGTAGGAATACTGTCTGTTTTGTAACAAGGGTCTAAAACAGAATATTTTGTTCAATGACTTTGTCTCATTATAGCATTGATAATAATAATACATTGGTTTTATATAGCACTTTTCGAAGTACTCAGAGACACTTTACAATAAGCAGCCAAGGGACGAACACACAACAACGTGGTAAAAACAGATACAGAGTTAATACAAAAGGGCAAACAGAGAACAGTCATATTGTAACCATATATTATGCTGTGTTCCAGGCAACCCGTAACTCGTGTTTGTCCAACCTTCTACCAGTGTAAATGCTCTGGAATGTTCAGTCAAACCTGGGACTTCCACTCGTGAACTCGTACTAGATCCATGTTCTCCCAGTTCTGAGTTCTGACATCATGTAGCAATGGTGCCCCCCCGTGGATGTGGTGTTTATGCAGATTGTTTATTAAAACAAGGTATTGCTCTGATATTATTTATCTGTAAATGTTCTGTATAATCAGCAGCTGCTCTAGTGTTAGCTAGTTTTCAGTCCAGTGAGTGACAGAATAAATTAATTCCAAATACGTATTCAAATATACAAATAACAGAACATCAAAGGTAGAACAGCTTCTCTTGCCTTATGCGCTGTTTTTTCTCCTCTGTTTCCCTCAGATAAGCAAAGAGCAAACACCTTTGCGATAGAAATGATTGTAAATGAGCACGTCCACCATGCTGGTTTGTTTACATCTAGCTTCCACAATTCCTTGTGCTCAGGCAGTTTGGCATGACTGGCCTGGAACGTTACAAGTCGTGAGTCGTGGTTTGAAGTCGTGACTTACGGGCTCAAAAAACGGCCTGGAACGCAGCATTACTATAATATAACTGTACTGATGTTTGTTCACCTGATTTATCGTCGCTGTGTTTTCAACAGGAGCCCAATGACATGACGCGGAGTCATCCGGAGGGGGCGTACGCCAACACCATCCTGCCCATGAACCACCACCCCCACCCCCACCACCATCACACAGGGCACCATGGAGTGTTTGAGGACTTCGCCTGCTAGAGCCGACCATCATCTCCAGTCCTGGTGACACCAAAAGATCAAAGTGTGTGTGTGTGGTTCTCGCTAACAGAGCCTCGGCGTTTCTTGTCAGTCCTTTGTTGTCACCAGTGAAAAAGCTACAGCCAAAGTCGAACATAACTTGTGCTGCTAAAAAAAACCCACTTAAACATACAGTACGTAGGCACAAATTGGACACCGCTTTTTCCTTTTCTTCTGTCCGGATGGGACCCCTCTCAACTTCGCCCCGCTTTAAGTCGGGCACTTTGTGATTCAGGACCAGCTTTTGGTACGTGATCATGACAAGGGAACACGAGGAGGACTGCATGTCACCTTGATCCAGAAAAGGAAAACTATGATTTATTTATTCAACTAGCATCTCAGCTGCTAGATTTTGTTTAGTTTTTCTATCTGTATCCCCCGATTTACTTACCTCTTCTCCAACTATTCCTCCACACTGTACCATATCAAGCCATCACACATCATAAATTATGTAATTATTTAAAGATATGCTATTATCTACATGTTCTATTGTATACAAGAATACTTTGGTGAGCAAATCTTATTGGTGTCACATCCATCCATCCAGAGGGGAATAATTTAGGCTGAAATGTATGACATTAGAAGATCTAGCGACATCTTTCCACTGGTTCACTTGGTCTGGTCTGTGGTTAAGGTGTTAGAGAGTAGCATTGTAATTGTACATAAAGTCCAACTTTAAAATGAGAAAGCTCTGTTTTAATGTTTGTTGTTTATATTCAGTTAATATATAACTTAACAGATTATTAATTTAGCCATTTATACATTTTAGAAAAGAGATTTTATATGACAATAGCAATCACGATTGTAGCAATTACTGTACAATTACAATCTGCAGATATGTTAGACTGCCAAACATCTATACATTTGTCCCAGTTCAGGAAAATGGACTACTTTATATTTTCCATTTCCATATCTTTGTCTCCCTGCATAAACACACACACTTGGTCGTGTTACAGTTGTACTAAAAAGGACTCTTCGTAGTCATCCCTCTTGACTTCCCGTTTGCTCATACCACTCTTTACTTGGTTAGCATTTTGACTTTATGCTGACATAAGCAATAAGGGACTGGATTTTATTTTTGCTAAGTCATCTCTTCAGCTTTAAGCCAGCACCACTGTAAAAGTGTTGCAGCTATTTACAGTGTCGACTCTGTGTATGTGTGTGAGATACAGTATTTATTAAGTTATGGGGACATAAATCTGTATCACTTGTGGGGACTGGGCTGCATTATGGGGACGGATTGTTCAATTCAAGGTGTAAGCGTTCATTTTAAGGTTAGGGTTCGTCTCTGGGAAATGAATGTAAGTCAGTGTAACGTCTGAAACACACGGAAACCCAACGTGTTTGTGTGTCGCATGTGCACTTTAACATTTTACACACATGACTGAGCACGTTAGACTGATGCGGCTTAGTTGGACTGATCCATGACCAAAACAAGCGTCGGAGAATCGGTTAAAAGTGCAGCTGTTGTGGCTCGGCACTCGGCTCATTGCTCCGGAGGGTCGGGATATTGTTGAAGCTAAAAGGGTGGGACAAATGCAGCACAGTTTAAGAGCACAAGTTATCAAATAAAAGTGAAACACATGGACTGGTGTAGAGCCGCTGGGCTCAACTCGACTGTTTCAGGTCAGGTCACTCACTAGTACCTTTTGCACTGAAGGAACATCCTTTACAACCTGTGACCTTCACATAACCTGAACCTTAAAGACCTGGGGAGGGCGCATTCTTCTCTTTTCCAGCTGTATTGCACATACTAAGGTGTTTTGGATTTACACTGCTTAAATCAGACCGACTGTACTACACTTTTGTGGCGTAACTACTCCTACGTATGTTGTTGTTCCGCTGCATATGCTGCTGTTCCATTTGCAGAAGCAGTTGGGGAACAGACAGTGGAAGTAGTGCCGCTCCTATTGATTTCCGTTTGCATTTTCACCAGCCCCTGGGCACTGCTGAGGCCAGCACAAACTGATTTGGGCCCCAAAACCACATCCAGTTCCTTAAACCACTTTGTTTTTCTGTTGTTTTTTTGTTTTTTTTGTTTTTTTCAGTTGCTTCATTTCTTCCACAGAAAGCATTTTGATATTTTACTTTCTATAATCTTGTTTTGTGCTTTTTGTTTTTTCCAGTCACTGTGGAATCTCCTGGCCTCGTGTTTGAGTTTGGTCTGGCCTTGTCTGCCCAAATTATAAACTATGTTTAGTTAAGATCCTGCTATGGAAAGGCTTTATTAGATTGTCCAATAACCCTTAATTTCTAAGACGAGCTGGATGATGCTGCATGACTTGAGCTAATTTGTTTGATCTCAATCCAACTTTTCTGAATTCAGTTCCAGTTTAGCTTCACTGAGGAGGAACGGTACAGAGTGAGCTTTATGTTACATGTTCCTGTAGTGTTATAGGCCGATCAAATGTGCAGAACATGCCTCTTTAACAAATAATCCTACCGCTATAAATGCAATAAACACAGTCGACTAAATCCTAAAGTTTGTTCAGGGTATGTGGTGTTTCCATATGTGGGCTTCATGTGTGTTCAGTGCATTCTGATCACTGTGTATTACATCCCAGGGAGATTCCACTGTCTTCCATCTGTCATATCCCCTCTTCTTGTCAAGTAATCATGGGCTTTACATGGCTGTTTAATATTCGTAATCATGTGTCACTTTGACATTTTCAAAGGTTCCCAATCACAATCTCTGATGGCATCCTGGACAGGCTATGCATAACAATCTTCTCCTCTGTCATCAATAACTGTAGCTTTCCTCAGACAAGTCACCCGGGGACTGGAGTGTTGGGATGAATACAAGGCTACGTTTAACCCTGGAGTTTTATGTGAATGTTACTCAGAGCTCCAAGGCTTTTTCATCCCCTTCATGCTGTACTTTAGCTACACTCAAAGATCGATCCTGGAAATTCTGTAGAAAAATATGTAATACCACCAGTAGCGACTCAAACACAGTTGGTTTTCGAGGCGTGTGCGCTTTGTCGGAGGGTGTCACGGGGCTGTGGGCGAGCGGCAGGTCTGTTCTGTAGCAGATGGACATCTTCCCAGCTTGACAACATGTAGCTGACATTCCTGGGATTCTCCAGCCTCTAATCTCAGCTCCCCTCTTGCACAGCTCTTTGGGCCCGCCTTTATAGCTCCATGACATTCTGTTTAGGTGCGCTTATTACATTACCCATGTAAATCCAATTGATCTCAACCGCCACTGATGTTACATTTTGAATATGTACTGTTTTGTCCTTTTTTTCAGCTGCATATTTTAGCTGAGGTCTGAGAGGTCATCTGAGAAGAGAAAAATATAGTAAGTGCAGGGTGATGCAAGCTGCTGTCAGTACTTCATATGAACAAATTTCATCTCCCATCTGGCAGAATGGAAATGGACCGTCACTGCAGTAACGAGGAACGCTTACATTTTGTACAGAAGTGTGATCTTGTGATTATTTGCTCTGTTAGAACACATTTATATATGTTAAATATGGTAAATACAATGACTATTAAAGTTTAGATTGGTAAAACCAGTGCCTCCTAAATCCAGAGCCTTTGTAACTCCGTGTTGCCTAGTTGTATTTACTACACTTACTACACCCACATCCAAACCTTTTCACACTCCCTTGGGCGTATACAGTATAATACAAAGACATTTCATACAAAATAATAAGAATTAAAAGCATCTCAGGCTTTTGTGAAGACCGTGTGGGAGTGTAATTGAAGAAGTATCATTATCTTGTTACATAACACAGACGATAAAGACATTTCTGGCTGAAAAATGTGTTACTCTGCTCCTTAAAAGACTCAGTGGCAGGTGAACCCACATTGTTGTTGTTTCTAGAAGTCTTTTCTTGACAACATGGAACAGCTCTGTTGCTGTGTGGGAGGAGAAAGTCCTGGATCGTATGTAAAATGAAGTACAAAATAATGACTTAGAATTAACTCCCAGCTGCTCTGTAGTTATGTGGTTTTACAGCATGCCTCCGGGCAGTGCATACGGACCCTTGAAATAACTAAAGCTGTAATTAAGGTCGCAACGTTTTCCCTGTTTTACCCAACCCAGACATCAGAAATACCTCAGGTCTGACATGAGGAGGAATCCTAGCAGCAGTCCTGCAGCTTATGTTAAGAAGTAAGTGAACATTACAACGTTTGTTAATAGAAATGTGATTTGTGGAATTGGGAACGCTGCTCCTGCACCTCGACACCGGCTGCAGCTCCTGGATCTGCACTGCATGAGGGCAAACATGCTCTTCTGCTGACACCTAAAGGACAAAATGGAATCTGAAGCTACAATTAAAGAGAATAAAAGCAGAAAGTATTTGTTTTTATTTATTTGTTTTTGTAAAAAGCTCTTTATTTAAAAATTACAATTCACAGTTCATTGGGAATTACAGCACATAATTGAATGTGATGACAATAATTCAAACATTGCTTTGGTTATACTAATACCCATATGTAGAATATAAAAATGTAAACCAAATGGTCCAAACATTAGAAGAATTACATGTGAATCTATGCATTTACCTGTTTAAAAAAAAAAAAATCATTACTATGTGAAAATAAATTTCAATTGTTTCAAGATCAAACATACACAAAGTACAAAGTGGGGTACAGCATACTTCTCAACATTTCAAAAGCTAAAAAAGGCTTAAAAATGGACTTTCTATAAAATATTTATACTTAAACTGTCTTGAAAGCCTCTGTTAGTGCGGAAGTATTCGGAATCTGCATAATTCACAGAGAAATGACAGGAAAACATGGACAAAATACTTGGGAGGCTTCGCACAGTGACGGCGGCTTTGTTTAAGAGTATTGGGTGATTCATCCGCCATGCGCCCTCAGTTTTTTGGATTCTTGTTTCTAAAGAGGCAACGGGAATGCAGATCCCCGCAGCACCTTCATATAGGAACCTCCGCCCTCCATCTTTCACAGTGGTTTGGGTTTATTCTGTTCTAGCAATACACATCATTAGTGTAATATATAATAATAACATTCATATTATATCAATAGAGCACTTTCATTAGACTGATCTCGTAAAGACAGAGATGCGTTAGAAAATGAACGACAAAAAAGTCACCGACAACCTGACCTCCAAGGTCCGTGTTTACATGGCAAAAACAAAGTACAGCAAACACTGCGTAGGACCACCACAGTTAATATCACCTTTTCCAACATACACTTTAAGTCCAATTTCAGTTCAATAAAAAGATTTGCCTTAATCGCATGTGTTTCTAAGTTAATACATAGGTGAAAAGTGTCTCGTGTCAGCAAAATACATTAAAAAGTACTGTCAAAAAACATTACAGTGTATTTACTCAATGTTAAACACAAAGCATGAGTCTTAAATTATGAAATCTGAACAGTGTTATCGTGTACATGAAGCTGTTCTCCCATATTAAAAGCTCTGTCCTCTCCTGGACAGATCTCCAGTTGTGTTTCTGTAATATTGCACATCATAAGTAACTTATCTAATGCATTTCTTATGTCTAGTACTGCTAAACTCCGCCACCACTCAGTCATGTAGTAAAGGACTCCTGCTGGATTTCATTTGTACATTGAGCTCAGCACATGGAGGACAATGAAACCGTTCAATAACTATAGCATCTTAAACAATACAGTCCATAACACTTTGGAAAAACACAAATCTTTGAGTATAAAAACGTCTGGACCAACTGGTGATGTAGGAACATGTTGCATACATTCTTAATTTCATTTCTAAAGTTATTAGATTCTGTTTTACAGTACCATTTACTTCATGGAGGACTCCTGAAAATACTGAAACACCTGCATGGGCCAGCACATATTAAAGATATTTACAGAGGTGTTTCTGACATTACTCACAGTTCTCTTTGGCCTCCAGCATGTACATTTCTTAAAACATCAGCACTAATCCACTCTAGGTCCACAGGTACAGACATCATCTACACTATGACCTCTAAAATCCAACAGTGGGACTTCTATAGGACTGCCATTCTCTGCTTTTAGGCACTTGTACGTGTAGTTGGATGGGATCATGATAAATCCATGCCACCTTTAAAAAACGTAAGGTTATCTGACATCCCATTTAGCTCTCCCAACAACATAACAGAGTTTAGCCACAGTGGAACATGTCTGAGCCGCTCAAAACCAGTAACTATACAGTAATTGGACCAAATTCTAATGAAAAACATCAGCTGCACATCACGTACTGAGGTGAACGGGTACCAGGTCAACTAGAAGCACATGAAAACTCTTAAGGCACACGCTGTACGTATGTAACAATGCCTTTTATAAAAAGACTCCCATCAGTAAATATCAAAAAATGAAACACCCTTAATAAAAGGGTAAACTGTGGAGCAACGTACCAAGGTGTTTCTATATGTTATGTATTAAATATATATTCAATAGGTTAACATTAAATAACATCCTAGGATTTTGGATCCTGTAGAAAAGCTACGACCGTCTTCAGCCTACACTTGTTTTTCTGTTTTGGTTCAACATCCTCACACAAAACCATGAACAAACAAACCCAACACAAACACGTCTAATGCCAACTCCCCATGTGGGTATCAGTGGAAAGGAGGATCGCTTTTACAGGAATTGGAAACAAAACAAGGATAAAACCCCAGTGACTGTTCCACTGGCCAAGCGACTGAAAGATCACCTGTTCCTTTGTTGTCCTGTGTTTGCTGCCCATGTATGGTGAACGCCTTAACCAAGAAACTGGATAAGGCTCTGCTGCTGTCTCTGCTCTCAAGTGGTCAAAAATTGCTTGACGCCGCTTTCAGATTTCCCAAAGTAGCAAAAACATTGGACAATAACTGTAAACATTTAGGAGAACTTTCTGAAATAGCCTGTGCTGAGTTCGTCTTTCTAAAACCTCAACCTTTGATGCACATTAGAAGATGGAGTTTCAGTCATGTGCATAACCACTTCTTGTTCATGGGTTCATTTTAGCTAAAACAAGCAAACAGTGGTGCTACATGTGTTGCTCTTGGTCGTAGTCCAAATTCAGGATTGCATTAAACTCCCCTTAGGCGGTGTCAGGTGCTGTTTCCTTGCTCTTGCTCAACAGTAGCATTGCGAGCTGCGAGCGGAGAAACCCAGTCCTTCCAAGTTGCTTTGGACACAGCGGTGGTAGATGTCTTCGCTAAGTCGCGGGTTGCAGATCTGGTAGCGGTACTGCTGAGCAACGCTGGCTCCACCGCTCTGAACACATGAAGACCTGAAGACTTCACAAACATTTCGTAGATATCCAGGTCTCCAGAATCTCCTCATTCTCCTGGACGTCCGCCACCATTCGTGTTCGTGTTGCCATGTAGTCAGAGTTGTAAAAACATGCCTCTTCAAATGACATGCGGTCAAAATGTCCTGCGTCCTTGACCAGATCAATTGTAGCTGGGACGCTGCTGGTTGTGATAAGCCACGTCAGGGTTGTAGTCCTGGAAATGGATCGGGAAGAACACCTGCCAATTGTTGATTGAATTCATGCGACAGCGATTGAGAAATTCAGCATTGACCCTTGTGTCGACATTAGCCAGAAAGAACAGCGTGTCGACAGGATGCTTCTTGAAATAATGTCCATGAACGTGATCTGGGATGGGCGTTTCCGTCTTTACACTTATCCATGGGATTTTTATTGCTGGATATTTGCGTTCGTAAGTGTTTATCTGAGCCTTCACACCTGCAAATATCATTCTGGTTCACCTGCTGGGCCTCGACTGGATCGTAAATGAACAAGAACGTTAGGATTGCGTTTTTCGCTGGGTCTCAAAGGCATTCGCGGCAAAGACTTCGAGGAAATGGTCAACGTAGCTCCGGACCTGCATCATAACGGTATAATGATGTGAACCCTGGTAGCTTCGTGACATAAGGGCATCGGAATGATCTCTATCTGACTCAAAGGTCGCAACCAGGTGAACCCGCTTTGTGATGGAGCGACTGTGACCTTTCTGGTTGACCACTTCAAGCTGCAGTCCAGGATGTACGCCATGCCCCTAATGGGGTCAAAGCGCCTGTAGCCATTAATCAGCTGCTGCATTCTTCAGGTGTAGGACAGGTAGGTACTTCTTGTTCAGCTCTCCAACTGCAACATCGATAACATCCGCCACATCCATGCGGTCAATGCCGCCAGTTCACACTTGGGAGAGCCATCTGTGCATGAGTAAATCTCCTCCTCTGTAAAGTATTCCCACTTCAGACTTCAAAACGAGATCTAGGCTCAAAAGGTGGATTGATCCCAACCGGCCACTGGCGCTTCGGTTTCCCTCAAAAGCAACAGCACTCACATTCTTTATTTCTGCCTGTGGAGACACAAAAAGTGTTGAAATCGATAAATGTGCCAACTTGCTGCTGACACCATTTCTACTGCACTAAAGCTGCTGTATTTTGAGCCTGAAACAGAGGTATGCGAAGGGGAGCCAGTTTTATTTCTGAGTGAACAACAGGTGATTGTGGCTCTTGAATCAGCTTAGCCTGCAGCTTAGCGATCTCATCGTAAGTCTTCTGGAGTTCAATCTCTGTGAAGTATCGGTGCAGCCGGTACATCTGTTCGGGGGTCAGACACTGGATGGACAGTCAGAGCTTTCTTGAACTCGTCACTCTGTTCTTTACTTGGATCCGAGTTTTTCCCCAACTCATAATGGTGGTACTGAAGGCCCTGGGAGTACACAAAGAGGTCTTTTCATGAGACGTCTTCAACCCAGCATGACAGAAACATGTCTGATGTTATTACAAGCTTAGTTGTTAGGGCTGCGTTGCTTACATTCAAGCAAACATTACACGCTATCTAAGCAGCATTCTGGGCTCATCTCCACTGCAAACACTGTGGTTTCAACCATAATTGCATAGTAAGTGCTGTCTGAGATATATTTTGTTTCTATTGTTACAGAGTTTTGATATTTTCAGGAATCATATTTGTGTCTAGGAACATATTCAGGGCTTTCCTTACTATAATTAGACTTGTGGCAGTACCAAAGTATTTTTGCACAGTGCTGAATGCCTAGCGTAACAGAAAGACCTTGAAATGTCTTGTAAATACTTGTAAAAAGACTGAAGTTTACATTATAAGACAATAAGTTGGAGGTTAGTTTTAGCAAGATTTTGTAAGGATGAGAAATCTTGTAAGGATAGTAATTACAAGACGGCAACTAAATTCTTTACCAGTTACGTTTATGAGTCTTAATGTTTGTTTTTTGAGTAATTAAAATTTAATCTACCCAAGATTTTCTTAATAAAACTCAGTGCGTGTGTGTGCCATATTCATTTGAGCTTTGGATTCTTAAGTCCACTTTTATTAAAGAATAAAGAAAATACAAGAGGCCTACCAAGGTATTTAAAGACCAATAGTCCTACCTGTAGGGGGTGCTAAAACTACTTTGTATTATGACAGGTGAACAACATAACAGAAGCAAAACACACTCAGAACAAGAAAGCACTCGGAGAGCATAGACCTTCGCCAAGACAGATCTGTGCCCCCCGATCACCACTAAAATTTAATCCTTGGTTCTTGTGCCAGTATCAAAATTTCCTGAAAGTTTTCTTGAAAATCCATCCATAACTTTTTGAGTTATCTTGCTAACAAACAACATGCAAACACACGAAGCAAAGTGATCACATACCTCCTGGCGGAGGTAAAAACATCCATCCCTGAGTAAATGTTTATTCATCCTCCTCATGTTTCTACAGACAAAACCCCACTCAAACCGATTATATTGTTACTTGTGCTGTAAAAATCCAACTTTTTCATCACATTTTCCCTTTGTTTTGCAACTGAGAGAGCCCTAATATGTCCACATCACTGTGTGCATGAGTCACAGATTCAAATTTACAAGATATCAAACATTTTGGATTTGACTGAACATCAAGATGGAAGAAGGCAGACTTCAAAGTTTTATGACCACTCAACCCCAAACAATCCATCAGTAGGGAGCCTGAACCCCATCAAAACTTATGATTTCATTTCTGAGAGTGAAAATTCACCTGTGACATTGAATGCTCAAAAAAGTCATCAAGTGTATCCAGTAAAATACTCTTACACCACTTGAGGGCAAAAAAAATACCCAGTTTGGTGTGATATGGACATGCTGTGTGTCTGCAAATAACATTTTAAAAGTGGGGTCATTAGTTATATGCAAAAATTTTGTTTGTGTCAACTTCATCAATGTTTTTAGTCAAACAATGACATAAACAACAACCAGAACACATATGCTTTCTACAAGCAGAGGTAACAACCATGATGTTACTTCATCCTTCATTTATTTCATCCATTTAAAAAGTCTATCAAAGACAACTACAGGTAAAAAGACAAGCAAAAAAAAAGGAAAAAAGTCAAACGAAAACTAACGTACCAATTGGCATAACACTGGCACGGTTCTACTAAAAACAGACAACTACATAGGAGCTTGAGTGATTAAAAAAACTGATCATACTATTAAAAGACACAAAGAACAAGGCTGTGCTAAGGCCACACTTTGGCAACGTTTGCCCACAGCTTAGGCTCAGACTTGGACAGTTGGTGAAGCATTGTCTGTGCCTCATTGTCATCAATGCTCCCCTAAACCAAACTGATGTCAGGCTTTGTTGTTCAAGCTGTTTGCTTCCTCTTTACCAGGCCTGCTAACTTCCCCTCCTCCTCCTCCTCCGCCTCCTCCTTATCTTCTCTCTGCTGGAGCTCTTCGGGCTCAGGGCTCTTTAGTTAGCCATGCAACTCACTCTCAAGTGAATAACAAGATGGTTTCCTTCTCTGGGTCACGGCCACAGAGGAGAAATGGAAGCAGAAGACGGCTCTGAAGCAGGCCGAGCAAGAAATCTAAGCCAGTATAGTATTATAAGGCTACTTGTAGCATTTATATGATCTCCTGAGCTAAAAAAGATGATAAACTTTACCATGTGTGCAGCAAACTGAATGCTGATGCAACAAACAGCAAGGTTGTTGCATGAGAGGGCACTGGGAAAGATCAGGCCTGAGCTTGTTTGACCTTAAATGCTAATGACATTACAAGAGCGGTGCATGTTGACCCACAGGGGATTTTCACACCATTGAACCTGTGCTCTACTTCCCTGTTTACCTATTCCACCGAGCTGCAGGAGCAGAAGGAAATAATAAAAGAGCTAAGGGGTATTAGTAATCTGCTCTGTAATATACCATGTCTGTCCCAGCGTCATAATTACAGTTTTAGAAAGCTGTCCGTCAGTGTAAAGCGCTGTCCCAGAGGCAGCGCAAATGAAACCCCCACTGAGCCAATCACACAGATGGTTGGAACCTCAATGTACATCCCACAGCTTTTTCATGACACAAGCCCCTATTCTATCAAATTTCCAGAAACTTTTTTACCTGGGTATAAGAATTCCCCTTAATCAACGTGCTTTATTTTATGTTTCCACAACATCTCAAAGTCCCTGAAAATGTATTCAAATGAAGGTCAGTGGTTTTGAGTCGCCGACTGCTATTCAACGTGTGTTCCACAAGGTCCAGGCTGTTTGGAGCAGGTTTAATGTATTCACACGGACAGACAGACGATTGCACTATGCTCAGCTCAGCTTTAGGTAAATAGTGTATTTGTCAAAAAGGACGTCGTCTTCTGTCCACTTCTCGCAGCTTCCCTTCTTTGGCTCCATTTTGCAAATGATTAAAACAAAAAGAAAGCTTCTAGAAATGGAATAAAGAACTTTGCAGCCACACACTGGCTACTGTGGGTGAATGGAAGTGTGGAACGCTGCAAGTGTGCTCTACCAATCAGTATCCTTCAGCACACACCAAGGTTCGAATAGTTTGGATTTTTCATTCTAGTTTAGTGTTATTTAGTTTGGACTTTTTTTTTCTCTAATTCAGTTTGTTTTAATTTGTTTTTAGAGCAGATTTGATAGTTTTATTTGTTTTCATTTTTTTCTAAATGCTTAGTTTTAGTTTAGTTTAGTTTTAGTATTAATTTTAGTTTTGTCATGTCTTTTATCTTCTTTGCCGTCATATTCAATAAATCCCAGACAGAACTCTGCTTTCTCCCAACTGTAGTGTCCATGTTGTCAGGTAGAGTGGGGACCAGAAGACGACGAAACGACAAGTGACGAGGAGTGACGGAGTGTGAAGTGCCGTATGGTGCCGCTAGCTAAAACTGCTAGAGTGAAATAAATCGCTTTTGTATCAATCTGACATTGACAAAGACAAAACGAAGGGAATTTGATCCACAATTTTTATACGTTTTAGTTAGTTTTGTAAGCACACAATACAGTTTCAGTTTTTGGTTTTTTTCTTTTAATTATAGTTTTTATTTATTTCAGTTAAGGAAAATGTTTTTTCAATTCTAGTTTTCGTCATTTTGTTAGTTTTCGTTAACGATAATAACCTTGGCACACACGCCCCTCAAGAATTCTGGGGAATCTGAAAAGTTCTATGTAGCTCTAAGAAGTTTTTTTCATGGAAAGATTTTTTACTCAAGAAATTTCAGTGGAAACACCACAACAAGTTCCTGGAGCCCGTTGTGCAGTAGAAAGGGGCTACTGTGGCTCCTGATCCATTTTGACATGAAAGGAGCTGCTTCATGAGTTCAACCTACCTCGTACTCGCTGACACAGTTTGCGCTGGTGTAATCAATGATGCATCTGCCGAGCCACTCGTCAGGTCTTGCACTCAGGATGTCATTTCTCTGCAGTTTTCTAGGAAAGGCTGGAGTCGGAGGAGTAAAGTACGGGACAGGAGGTACCCGAACCCACCGTAGCAGTACTTCCCTTCCATCTCTCCACCGATGAACTCCTCAGGGCTGCCCATGTACAGCTCTCGATCCATACTCAGATGATCCACCAGGGCCCTGATCCTGTCGGCCTCCGTGTAGGCGTCATCCTGGACCAAGTAAAACCAGTCATACTCATTGATGTAATGGTCTAAAATGTACCGGATGGTCTGAAACATGTTCCAAATCAGCCTCTCGTCTCCGTGAGAGACTACGAACATGCCATGAGGGACTTTGCGGTTGCGCATGCCGGTGAAGAAAACCACAGTGTCCAGATGATGGCTTATGGTGCGATTGACGGCCACGCCCAGGGTGCTGATGGTGTTTTTAGATGTCAGGACACCAACAAACAGACGCTCTCGCATTCCCAACTCTGTGCTTATGTATTTTGCTCTGAAAAAGAAGAGAAGGCAAAAGTTATTACCAATCCTGATTCTGCTTTTAGTTGTAAGTTTGGCTGACTGACTTGAATCCATCTGAAAATTCAACCCCAGAGTTTAAACCAAAATCAACATTTCTTTGCTTCTGTTCTGCTGACAATATGCAATAATATAGACATTAAAATAACATTGACACAAGTCTAACGGGAAAATGCCAGCGTTAAGTGCTTATTGACAAAGACATGCTTGTAAAAACTTGTTTTGTGATTCATCAGAGGTGAGGAGTAATGAGATGCCACCACATGAAAGACAGAAACTGTCACACATGGGAACTGTCCAAGGAATGTTGGAAGCCTTTGCCTGTTTCTAAGAATATGTAAACACACATAGCAGAGACATGACACGCAATACAGATCTACAGGCAGCCAATGATGGTGGATAATTGTTGGAGTTTTCATCTTTCCATACCCACACGGTGACCAGCTGACACCTGTACATCTATCTTCTGTGGATTTCTATTGATTTATTAGAGGTCATTATTTATTGGGATGAGCTGTGGCCTGCTGATCTATATTTAAGTCCACTATGAATGAATGGATGTTATATTTCAGACGTATAAAACACTACACAACCACCAACAAAAGCAAATGTCTGAAGCAAATGATCAACATGAGATAACCCCAAAAAAAACTGTACTATCATACAAAAGACACACTTAATACAGTGGAGAGGGAAGAGTGAACACTTCTTTAATCCCACCCCTTTCCCCTAAATCATACATTACAATATTTCAACCTCCTGCCGTTATTGTAACATCCAAGTACATAATTAATCATGACCAAAATGGTGATCATCTCACCAGAGGAAGAAAAAAAGAAAGAAAAAAACAAAAAAAAAACAAAAAAAACCCTGAATAATAACAACAGCAATATTGTTTTTGTTATTACTTTTTTCCGCTCACACCTAAAAAATAAATAAACAGGAGAAACATATTGGTCATCAAATGCCAACAAAATGATCTCTTTATACCTGTTTCAACTGAAATATATTTGGACATTGGTTTAACTTTTCTCATGTTCCATAATTTCACCCACAAACACATTCAATTACATTAGGAAAATGTTTACAATTACAAATTATCCTTTGAGAATGACATGGACAAGCTGACAATTCTACAGATTAGGGATGTAGTGATTACGATATACGATTATGATACGATTATAACGATAAACCCTGGTAAAATTCCCGATGATTAGTATTACCGTTTAAATTCTAATTCTCATGATAACCGTTGTTTGATTACTGCACTTTCAACTCAAACTTGATCTGGAAAATGGTCAAATAATGGCTATAAGGTGCCATCTTTAATGCATATTTGTTTGTTTGATGTTTACATGTTAATATTTGAATGTTTCTGCAACAGAAAGTACATTGTGCCTATTATTGTATTTGGTTATTTTTGTTTGTTTGTTTGTTTGTTTGTTTGTTTGGGGTATTTTTTTCAAAATACAACTTGGTTAAATTATTTCAGGTTGTGTATCAGTACTTTTTGAACATTTTGAGCACATTTCAACAATACCATTATAATGATAACCGTGATAATTTTAGTCACACTAACCTTGATATGAAATTTTCCTATTATTGCATCCCTACTATAGATAATAAGATAAACAAGTGCAATTTGAACATTATGCCTCAACTTATTTATTCATCTGCATTGTTTAGTAACAGGCCGAATATTGTTAAAAGTTTGAAGTTGTCATTATTTTTAATCTTTATACCACACTGACACAGTTTTCCATCTTTTCACCCACAGACACAAACACTCCAGTCTATTTGTGTCCTTCTGATCACAGTGTCCCACACTGTCCACACCTACCTGACAAGGTTATTATCGTAAACGAAAACTAATGAAATGACGAAAGCTAGACTTTTAAAAATTTTGGTTAACTGAAATAAATAAAAACAACAACAAAACAAAAGAAAAAAAACCCAACTAACTGGAACTGTATTGTGTGTTTACAAACAAACTAAAACGTATAAAAATTATGGATAAAATTCCCTTCGTTTTCGACTTTGTCAACGTCGGATTGATATGAAATCAATATATTTCCCTCAAGAAATTTTTGCTGCTGGCACCATATGACATTTAATGGTTCGTCACTTGTCGTTCAGTCGTCTTCTCATCCCCACTCTACCGAAAAATAGATTAAATCTTTAGAATTTATCTTTAACAAAAAAAGTTCTAGCACCCTGGCTATTTATAAACAGTTCTTTAAAATAGACTGAACTCTCTGATTTATTTATTTTTGTTGGATGTTTTATTTTTTATTTATTCATTTTTATACTATTATTTGTCTATTCTGCTTTGTGTCTTTAAATCTATGCATTATTTTTATTAAACTTATTGGTTCAAATGCTTCTTCCTTTTTGACATCTTCTTGTTTGTTTGTTCAAAATTTGTATGTCTTGTATACCCAAATATTTTCAATAAAGTAAATAAATAAATAAATGCTGCACCACTTAAAAAAAAAAAAAAAAAATCATCCCCACTCTACCTGGAAACATGGAGACTAAGTTGGGAGAAAGCAGCAGAGTCCTGTCTGGGATTTATTTGAATACGACGATAGAGAAGAAGAGAAAGAGACCACTGTACTACAACTGAACTACACTACAAAAAAAATAAAAAATAAAACTATAAACTATCAAACCTATTCTAAAAACGAACTGAATGACAGAAAAAAAGTCCAAAGTAAAAACTAAAGTATCCTGAAAAATCCCAAACTATTGGAGCCTCTGTACCTGAACACCTTCTTGGCTGGACTCTGTTGACCTGTTTATAAGGGACTATTCTGGGCTCGAAGTCCTCCTCGGACTCCGCATCGTTGCCGGTGAGGATGGAGCTGGGCTTCCGGGCTCCCTTGGGCAGCCCCTCCCGGCCCACGGCTCCCTCCTGGCCGCCCCTGCCGCCCAGGTAACAGGCTTCCTCCGTCCAGCTGACGCTCAGTAAACTCAGCGTGAAGCCCAGAGAGATCCCGATCACCACCGGGCCCACCCCCGCCCACCACGGAAACCACCGCCGACAGCCGCATTCCGCCTCCTAAAGCTGGGCCTCTAGTCCGCGGCGGTCACAGGACACATGAGCCCGAACGGACCCGCTCCTGTCCTCACTCAACTCCAGGAAAGTTGGTGCTTCTTCCTTAAAAATTTACGCAGGATTCTTACGTGTCAGTCGAGCCGCGGCTTGGCTCCTCCCTGATGTGACGTCAGAGGGGGCGGGGTTTCTCCACTGAGGAGACGAACGCGTTAGAAAGGGGCCGCCATCTTGGAAGGGGATAAATCCTCACTAAGACAAAAGTAAATCCCAACAGTCAGAGTGCACCGGAAAAAGAGAATTATGAAGAATGTATTACAGATACACCTACTGAGTCAATGTGACATTTATTTATTCATGTATGTATGTATTTGCTGACTTCTTTTATTTAAAAATGTTTTACTATTTCATTTTTTTTTTCATTTCATTTTTATTTATTCATTCCATCCAATCTAAATGCTTGGAAAGGTGCAGGATGAAGAAAACTTAAATACCTGCCACTTTCTTGAAACATCTGCTTCCGTCAGATAGGTTGCCGTTACAGCTGTTACAGTAAACACTTTACATGATAGTCAATGCACATGAAATAATCCAACATCCATAAGTTAAATGATTTTATGACATGCTTTTATAAAGCTTCTCTATTCTTTCCTTATACGACCTCTTAAACTGAAAAATATTTACAGCTCTTCTCTTCCACTGCCAAAGAATTCCACATTCTGACACTAACAACATAAAATACACATTTGCTTTACATTAGTCCGAACCCTTTGCTGTTTAAAATTAAACCTCCTTCTATGTTCTTCATCCTGTGATACTAAAACAAATAATCTCTGCTAATTTGCAGGCAAAAGACCATTTCTTGCTCTAACCACAATCACTATTAGTAGTAGTGTAGTATAAGTAGTAGTACAATGTTGCCTATAAAGGCAGAACAGGGTTGCAGTGATAGAAGCATAATTATCAGTATTATTTATTTATTTAAACAAAACAAAAAAATCCTCCAGAAACAAAGATACAATCTGACCTGTTAAATAGACGCCGCCGTCTTGGAAGGGGATAAACCACACTGAGACCATGTAAACAACACACCAGTAGTCTACATGAATTATGGAGAATTTATTACCGCTACAAAACTGAATCAGCATTAATATTTATTCATTCATTCATTCATTTAATTATTATTTTACACATATGATGTTTGTTCATGTAAAACATAATTTTAGAGCCAAGAAAGTCATGGTTTGTGGTAAAGGTGGTGACGAACCATCCTGTGTTAAACTTCTTTATGGGCTGCATTTGTTGTTGCACATTATACACATCACGAACAGCACAATGGCCACTTCCTTGGAATATTTAACTTCTATCTACAACAGCGATATGAAAATCACTACACGTCTGGTCATGTTGAAGCTGCAAAGACATCATCAGACTCTAAACAGATCATGGACAAAGACGGTTATGATGTCACCTCCATGACTTTTAACTGTGTATTTTTATATTTGCATATTTTCACAGACTGAAAGTTTAAAAACAATCTGTGACTTTATTTACTTGCCTTATTATCTGATAAATGGCATAAGTCAAACAGGATCCACATTTGTGTCTTACCACTGACTGTACTTTATTTTGTTTTTCCCAGAAATAAAATTCCAATGGGCCATGATTGGAAGCAGAACTTCTACTCTCTATTATCAATTCCAGATCACTGCCGTGGTAAAGAACTGCAAATTTTATACAGTATCAGTCAGACATGAGGGTTTTTTTCTAACAAGGCTATATTCAGAAGTGTAAAGTCATAAGAACACTGTAGAAAACCCCCTCAAACTCACTGTCCTCACATCTCACACTGTTTTCAAGCAAAACCTGCAACACATTTTAGTTGACTGTTGCACCCGTTGAGTGTTTGTTGCTCACATGTCTCACTGTTATTGTTGTAATGGACTTATTTTTTTAACTGTCTGTTTCTGTAATTGTATACCTTGTTTTTGCTTGTGCCCCCCCCCCCCCCCCTCCCCCCCCCCACACACACACACCCGACCCCCCTACCCCTCAAGGAGCCATTGCTCTTTGATCAGGCTGCATTTGTAAATAAGAATCTGTTCTTAATTGCTTGCCTGGGCAAATAAAGGTCTAAATAAATAAATAAATAAATAATATATATATAGATAGATAGATAGATAGATATAGATAGATAGATAGATATATAGATAGATAGATAGATAGATAGATAGATAGATAAGAGTTATTTATAAATTAAATATAGAATAGAATAAATAATAATAGAAGAGTCTTTTTATATTTCCTGTTTACTCTTAATGTTTCTGCCTGTCTTTTTGCACTTTGTTTTTTGTATTTTGGCGGCTGTTAATATTGCAATTACCCCACAGTGGGATCAATCTTATCTTATCTTATCTTATCTTATCTTTCTCTTATCTTATCTTATCTATCTTATCTATCTTAAATAATCAGCAGTGATGAGACATTTTCTAAGAGTGGTTGATAGTGTAAAGAATAGGCTCCATAGAAGGACATTATTATGCCAGGTTTTTGACTGACAGGCTTCACTGTACAGATGGCAGAAGTGAAATCATGGCACTGAGGTTACCGTTGTCTCAAATTAGCTCAGAGGTGGACGACCTTAGTTTTATGTATCACGCTGCATGTCATGCTGATACACAGGCAGCTTTTTGTGGAACACAAAAAATTCCAAAAGGATCTTTTTTGGCTTGTCGGCCGGTGACTGAACAGCCTTTGCTCTATTGTCTGTCTTCTTTAGCACAAGAGCCAAAAGAATTAAAAGTCACCTTGCAACCCAAATTTATATCGTGAGTTCTTATAATGTCTTCACTATCAAAGCAATGAATGGGAGGTCATGTTAACCACAGAAACAAACCATCAGAACTAATGGACACATAAAATAAGCCCAATATGCACAAATACACGGCTGATTGAATTTTACACTACCAAAACAGTGTCTGAAAGTGTTGTTTTCATCTAATTTTTTAACTCTTTTCTTCTATTTTTATTAATGAAAAAAACACAGACACAGTTTCAGATATGATCTTCCTATATTTCATTTGACTAAGTTTTGGAAAGAGCTCCATCATACACCTCAGTGCTTTAAGGCTTCTTTGTAAAGCTAATACTCTAATGAATATGATAATGACATAGTTTTAACCCTTGTCTATGTGTCAACACAATACAACACTAAATACGTTTCAATTTCTTCCACCGTATTTTGCAGCTAGATGCAGAACAGAGACCTGCTGCAAGATCTCACAAGTATTGACAGGGATCAGACAGAGTCAACTGACTCCATTTTAATGATGCAAACAAACAAACTGGGTTAAATGTTTATTTAGGAGAGTAGAATTAGTCATAATCTGAGCTCATGTTCAGTCCTCCCACTGGAATGAATGGGAACGGCTTGGGCTGCACGTCACGGCTCCTGCGACGCCCACGTGACACTGACACAGGAAGTTGAACCGCCTTGTTTTCCTGAACCATCTCTGGCTCAAAGTGGAGGGTTTTCAAGTCAATGCAGAGTCAGACTACAGAGAAATGGGACAAAAGCTGGCAGACCATGGCCTCTATTCACATCATTATCATGATAAAGGCCACTGGATTCAGAGTAACCTTTGTTTCTTTTCTTTTATGTAGAATAGAATAGAATAGAATAGAATAGAATAGAATAGAATAGAATAGAATAGAATAGAATAGAATAGAAGAGAAGGATGGTGGCAACTTCAGCACATGACACTGAATGACACACATCAAACCATAAAACCCCTACACATTGGTTATTACTAAAATTACAAGATTCAAACATTTTATATTGTCAATTCACTGGATACACAGGATGTAGAGAACTGAGGTACTGTTTCTCTCTCACCTTATTAAATGCCATGCGCTTTAAAAAAAAAAAAAAAGAAGACGAAGAAAGATTTAGCATATTTTGCTTTATTTACTCTTTAATTCTACCATGAGTACATTTTTCCCATTATTATTATTATTATTAATAATAATAATAATATAATAATAATAATAATAATAATAATAATAATATAATAATAACCAACATTCCAATGGATGTTTATTTGGGTTATTGCAGGATGACATCTGTCCTTTTACTTCACAAAAACATGGATGCACTGTGTCCTATCATTTCTATTCTGTTCTGGTACAGGTCCATCTCAAAAATGAGAATATCAGGAAACAGTTCAATATTTTTTTGTCACTCATTTCAGAAAGTCAAACCCATACATTATATAGACTCAGTAGACATAGAGTGATATATTTAAGCCTTATTTCTTCAAACTTGATGTTAATGTCTTCCAGATAATGAAAACCCAAAATTCAGTGTCTCAGAAAATTAGAATATTCCATAAAATCATTTAAAAAGATTTTTTTCAACATAAATGTCAGTGTTGTGTTCAGTCTGTTCATTAGTCTGAACTCAGCTGCTCAGCCTGTGGACCTGCTCAGCCCTAACCCTAACCCTAGCCCTGTGGACCTGCTCAGCCCTAACCCTAACCCTGTGGACCTGCTCAGGTGGAATGTTAGTCCAGGTTGGTCTGATGGTGTCCTTCAGCTCTTCTGTCATTGGTGGATCTGCTGTCTCTGGTCTGCCTCTGGACAGTCCTCCACAGATTCTCTCTGGGGTTCAGGTCAGCTCAGTTTTCTGCTCCATCAGTCCCAGTAACACCAGGGTCATGGTACCAGCTTTGGTTCCTTGGACAGTGCGGGCAGGAGCCAAGTCCTGCTGGAAAATTAAATCAGCATCTGCAGAAAGTTTAAAGTCAGCAGAAGGAAGCAGGAAGTGTTGTAAAATGTCCTGGTAGATGGGGGTGGACTGTGGACCTCAGAAAACACACTGGAGCAACACCAGCAGATGATGATAATAATAATATAAATAATAATAATAATAATATAATAATAATAATAATAATAATAATAAGAAGAATGGATTAGAGTCATATAGCGCTTTTCTATGAACGCATACTCAAAGCGTGTACAGTGGATCCATTATTCATTCACTGTCACATTCCCCCTCTGGTGGTGGTAAACTACATCTGTAGCCACAGCTGCCCTGGGGCAGACTGACAGAATCGTGGCTGCCAATTTGCACCTACGGCCCCTCCGACCACCACTGAACATTCACACACATTCATACACCAGTGTGAGTAGCAGCACTGGAGGCAAGGAGGCTGAAGTGTCTTGCCCAAGGACACAACGGCACATGGACAGAGCGGATGCCATGGCACAACAAACCAGCACTGACTGTGGAAACTTCCCACTGGACTTCAGCGTGGGTTCTGTTCCTCTCTCTTCCTCCAGACTCTGGGACCTGGATTTCCAAATGACATGAAAAAGGACTTTGACCTGAACAGAGGACTGTGGACTGTCCACAGTCTGTACTGGTTTGGTCTGCCATGGCATCTGCTGGTGTTGGTCCAGTGTGACACACTTTTATTTACCAAATAGCTTTACATTATTGTTTGCTTCCCGGACATTTCGTTTCTTCTTTCTCTTTTTCTTCAATTCAATATGTTCATATTATTACATCCTATATTTAATGTACTGAATTATTACATTGGAGCTGTAAAAAGGAAAGTTTGCTTGAGCTTTCTAGTTTGTGTACATTCTGTGCTTCCATGTAAAAAAAACAAAACAGTACTTTTTGTTTTTCTATATCTAATATATATCATAGCTAATATATGATGCAAGCTTTTGTAAACATACATTTTAAATACATAAATGAATCTATAATAAATACATAAATAAATAATTTTTCCCCCAAAATTTGTGTCGCAATATATTAATGATTAGACCAACGAAACCTTAAAAACATAAAATACAATAAATTAATAAAAGTAACAATATAAAAACATGATGAATGAATGATGAATTACAGCCCGACTGATATAATATTTTTGGGTCTGATACCGATATTGGGGAAAAAAAAAAAGCCAAATCCGATATGTCAGCTGATATATGAAATAAAAACAGTGATATCTACAGGATAAAAAATCTTTTATTAGGCTGTATTCACGCCTGAAAAGTCCTTTGGTCAACTTATTTGATTTGGATCGAATGCGGACTTTATTTTTTAAATTTAGGTTGGATCGCATTCTCATTGCACTTTTTCCTAGTTGACCAAAATGCATAAACAGAAGCACGCATGTGACGAACTGTGCTGGCATTGGACAGAAAAGTTGGGGGCGGGGTGAATCGGAGACAGCCGGTGTTGGTGAAAACAAACGTGGAGGTCCTACGTACAGTTATCATTTTCAGAATCTGTATTCTATTTTTACAGACGCAAATGTATGAAAATAATGTGACCTGTCTAGAACAGCTGATTGGAGCCAGTATTCATAATATGGACATTTGACCACATGTCCATGAGACATTCAGTGTCCTCATTGGTCCCCGTTTGTCCTGGGCTCATGGCTCTGACAACCTGTGAACCTGGGCTCCTTCCATCCGCTACGGTGGCTCATCAAGGACAAAAAGGCTCATGGTTCGTTGGTTTGTTTGTGCTGGAGACGGTTCTATTCACAACAGAACTGAACCAGCCCAGAGTCTGTTTGGAAGCTTGTTTGTTGTTTGTCTGATTTGAATCAGAGTTCGGATGTTTGTATTTACACCTAAAAAAAGTCCGGACTGTCCAGGTAAACAAACTCTGCTCTGTTTTAAATGAACCAAATGAAGTAGGTGTGAATCCACCCTAGATAATGGTGCACATATGGATAAACAGCTGCATCTTTGTTTATCTCACAAAGATAATGTACACAACTTTAAAACATTGTACAATAATCTGATATTAGTAGTCTGATATCATACTGGTATGTGACCAGTGGAGAAACAGGGCTTCCAGATGTGGGAGTTTTTATGGCGGGGAGAAAAGATGGGAATCTATATTTAATCAAACTGTTTGGTAAATCAGTCTGTAAAATGTAAGTTACAATTAATATCCAGTATAAATATCCAGTATTAATACCAGTATTAATTTACAGTATAAATATACAGTATTAATACCGGTGTTAATATACAGTATAAATATCCAGTATTAATACCAGTAATAATTTACAGTATAAATATACAGTATTAATACCGGTATTAATACAGTATAAAATACAGTATTAATACCAGTATTAATATACAGTATAAATATACAGTATTAATACCAGTATTAATATACATATAATACCAATATTAATATACTGTATAAATACCAGTATTAATATACAGTCTAAATACCAGTATAAATATACTGTATTAATACACAGTACAAATACCAGTATTAATTTACAGAATAAATATACAGTATTAATACCAGTATTAATATACAGTATAAATACCAATATTAATATACTGTATAAATACCAGTATTAATATACAATCTAAATACCAGTATAAATATACAGTATTAATACCAGTATTAATATACAGTATAAATGCCAGTATTAATATACAGTCTAAGTATACAGTATTAATACCAGAATTAATTTACAGTATAAATACCAGTATAAATATACAGTAGTAATACCAGTATTAATATACAGTATAAATTCCAGTATTAATATACAGTCTAACTATACAGCATTAATACCAGTATTAATTTACAGTCTAAATACCAGTATTAATATATATAATATATAATATATATATATATAATATATATATATATATATATATAAGACATACAATATAAATACCCAGGCACACCTGCAGAATAAATTGTGAGGTAAACAGGAAGTGCATGGGGTCGGGGGTAGTGTGTTGGACTGTATTCCTCTAAGTGTGTGTTCAGCACAGACACACAGGAGCAGAGCGCCAGATGCCCTACACAGCAAAAAAAAAGTTAATGCATCGGTTACATATTGGTCGATGTTGATTAATCACTGATACGCTACTATCGGCCCGACTAATCGGTCGGGCTCTAGGATCAACTGATGAATGATAAGTCCATGAATACCTTTTTTCAAATTTATTGGACTATGATTCTTTTTTTTTTTTCCAACTTAAACCTATAATGTGACTAAAACATTTTTAGAGAATTAAAAAATAGCCTTTCTATCAGACCATTTCATTTTATTTATATTCTATACAGAATGTACTGATCAAATCACAAACAACACCAGTACGGTAACATTATTTTATAATGAATAAACTTGGATAATGTTTCACTACCCTGAAAAATAGACATTTCATCACTTTTCCGTGAAAGGGAAGTGAACTCTGTACTTTCCTGATGTTCTCGGTGATCCCTGAACGCACCACTGTAGGTGTCTTAGTAGCTGCCTGAGAGAAAATCCGCAAATGTCAGCAGCGGCGTCGTTTCTGTCCTTCAATGCTGGACTTCCTCACATGCCAAGTTTGTGCGTGTCAGAGCCGGAGTCTGCTCGGTGTCCGTATTTGAATGCTGCTGTTAGATCCGTGTCTTTGTTCGGTGTTTTCCCGGTGTGAAGTGCGGACATGGAGTGTCGTGTGTTGTCCATTCAGAGTCATGTTGTCAGGGGATACGTGGGGAACAAGTCTGCAACATTTCCTCTGCAGGTAAAATCTGGAGCTTATTCAGGCTTATTGGGTTAGCGTATGGGGCACGGGGTATGGGTATGAGTATGGGGAAGGGGTATGGGTATGGGTATGGAATGGGGTATGAGTATGGGGTATGGGTATGGGTGTAGGTATGGGTATGGGGTATGAGTATGGGGTATGGGTATGGGTGTATGTGTATGTGTTGGAATGGGGTATGGGTATAGGTATGGGGTATGGGTATAGGTATGGGGTATGGGAATGGGGTATGGGTATAGGTATGGGGTATGGGTTTAGGTATGGGTATGGGGTATGAGTATGGGGTATGGGAATGGGATGGGTGGGTATGGGTATGGGTATGGGTATGGTATGGGGTATGGGTATGGGGTATGGGTATGGGTATGGGTATGGGTATGGGGTATGGGTATAGGTATGGGGTATGGGTATAGGTATGGGGTATAAGTATGGGTATGGGTATAGGTATGGGGTATGAGTATGGGGTATGGGTATAGGTATGGGGTATGGGAATGGGGTATGGGTATAGGTATGGGTATGGGGTATGGGTATAGGTATGGGTATGGGTATGAGTATTGGTATCTTCTTCAAAGCTGTGTTAAAATGATGACATCGTTTGAGAGAATCCCTGAAAACATCCCATAACCGTGACCCCCTGGTTTGTAAGAGGATCTTGAATGGATTCTTCATCCTCTGCACAGACATAAGTAATACCAAACACATGGGATACTCAGTATTTACACAGTATGTTGTGTTTTCCTGTTTGTTTTTCATGTAATTTATCTCCTAGTCAGAGGATTGTTTCCCTTGATTTTATAAGTCATCCATTTTCTGTGGATATTCAGGGAACATTGTGTGCATGAAGTGCTATCCAACACATTCTAAAACTGAAGGTTATTTGAATCCATTGTCATAAAGTCCCGTAATGCATGGTAGAAGGGTAGCACAACCAAACAGACAATTAAAACATTATTCCATCATGCTGTTGTTCTTTAGATTTCCTTTTTACTTCTGCAATAACAAATACAAATATAAACTTTGAAACTCAGGTTTACATTTGATCTCATCCTGTCTGCACTTTACCCACTTTATTCAGACATTTAATGTTTTTTAATTATACAGTTGTTCTTATTGTTTATGTATTTTTAACTTTATTTTCTTAGGTTTCTTGGGTTGTATAAAAGTACACTTTTACCCTCTGGGGACAAATAAAGTTTTGTACATTGAACTGAATGCACTTTATTTTCAGGTCATTGTTGTCTTTCTGAGCCCCTGTTCTGTGGTTTCTGTTTCAGGTCCTGGCTTTGAAGTGGACTCCATCAACTCTGTGCAGTTCTCCAACCACACAGGTCAGCTGAGCGCTTTCATATTCAACTGTAGGCTTTGAAAGGGTTGACTCTGACAGCATTTCCATGGTTAAATGGACGGTCCGCTCTGCATCAGCTCCATGTCCTTTCACACACATCCACAGCTGGGCCTAGTTTGCGCTGTAAGACGACCCATGTTTCGTAACAGTCATAAATCAGCTTCAGAGAAGGTTCATTGAGTAATGCCCACATTCATGGCTTTGTCGGCCTTTAGAAATGCACAATACAGAAAAGACACAGTTTCAGTTCACGGAGGAAGTACTTAGTGTTCATGTAATGGTTTTGATTTGCATGAGGACGCCAGTAAGAACAGATGAACTGAGTGAATATGTTAGTTTGTATGTTTAGTATGTATATACATACACATATACATATACATGTGTAGAATGTATGTTTGCACTTTGCTCCCCCAGAGGTGGTGGGATGGACTCTGTAACTGAGTCAGTAAAATACAGCAGTTATGGGGGTCAGCAGGGTCCAGGGCTTCGGTCTCATACTGTGATCATTAAAGCAGCACTATCATTTAACACAGACTTTTTGGTTTTTCTGCTTTAACTCATATAAAGGACTGGACTTGAATTGTTGCTTTTTTAGAGTCTGTTATAATAATTGTTATTAAGGGATTGTAAACCATTTGTTTGTCAGTTTTAAGTAGCATGAAGTTAATAAGTTCATAATTTAATGTCCGGGGTTCCCCTGCTGCAGTCCAGCATCCCTTTGAAACATAAATTACATACAGTAGGTTTATCATAGACTGGTTAATTGGTTCAGATGATTAACTAGCACTAATAACAAATCTAACCAACCATCAGTATCAGTAGATGTTATTAGTTCACATGAATGCTCTTGACTGTAGATATTGACTGTGAGAGGAAATTACTGTCAAAGTCGTCTCAGCTTGGGTTTTTTTACACACATTTATACACATTTTTTAAATCTGGTTTCTAATCAAGTCAAATATATTTTCATGTCAAAGGTGCATAATGTGCTTTCATTGTGAAGAGTCAACAGGATGACGCATAATAAAGTATAAATACAAAAGCAAAGACACTATACATTATAAATTAGAATGATTAAAAAAACAGACCTGCATAAAAAAAAACTGGATAATTCAACTGTAAGATGCAAAATAAAGAGTGTTTAGTATAATGAAGGTGCATTTATGTTATGCACCGACTGCAAACACCATAAAAGGACATTTTGGCTAACAACCCATGTTTCTGTTTCTTTATTTTGTTTTGTTGTTGTTTACCTCCCTTAACAAAGAAAACTTCACTTCTGATGTATAATAATTATTTTTAATTTCTTCTTCGTCATGTTATCTTTCAATGGACACACATTCAAACATACACATTTGTGAAAAACCTCTAATACAACAAGACGGACAATATTTGCCACTAACATCGGTGAAAACACATCTTATATTCTTAAGCCGATAGTGGCAGAAAACAACAATACTGGCGTACGCTCCGTATATCGGTGCATCAGTAATGGAAATAACAGCAGAAGATGAATCAGTTGTTTGTTTTTCCATGCTCCAAAATACTGCTCTGTAAAAGTCCGCCACCTGCTCTGTAGTTTCAAAGCTTGTCAGTCATCAAGATACACTTAAGTATTATGCAGCAGAACACATTACAAATGAAGAGTGCAGCATTGTGCTCGTACTCGTCTTCTTCCTCTTACATGTGTCCAGGTGTGTGTGTGTGTGTGTGTGTGTGTGTGTGTGTGTGTGGGTGGGGAAGGGGCTAGACAGCCCCCCCCACCCACCCACCCACACACACACACAGCCCTTCCCCCTGCTGTTCCAGGTGAACCCTGAGGCATTCCCCCACAGACCCTCCCCCCCTGTGGACAGGGGGCTGCTCAGGTACTCCTTCCAGGGCCAGTTTTTGTCCCAGTCCGGCCCTGCGTGGAACAATGAAGAATTTCTGTCAGACATTCATCTGCTTCATTTGACACTTGTTTGAACCCCTGCAGAGATCATAGGATTATAATCAGAGTTCCATGGGGCAAAGTATGTGAAGAATGTGTTTTCACCACAGGGGAAGGAGACGTTTACACAGAAACTACCTGAAACTTCTTCTCCTCCACCCATACAGACTCACTGCTACTTCTGTGGCACTTCTAAAATACTGAACTTTTCTTAAGTGCTTTATCACCATTTATTAATATTATTCTCTGTATTTTGCCTTTTTTCAGTGTAAATCCTGTATTTTTCTTATATTTAATTCATTGATCATGTAGACATTCATTAAAGCTCAGATTAAAGTTAAAGGTCATTATATAAAAACAGATCAACTGAATAAACAGTGTCTTTTTCAGTCCAGTCTGTCATGAACTGAACATAAACCCAGTGTGTCCATCCACTGGCACTGATCCAACTGCATGGATTTGACTGGAAATCAATGTTGGAGAAGATGACGGTGTTTCCAGGGTAACTACAGAGTGTATGAGCGTCCAAATATGGTCATATCTGATGACCATGAAAAGATGAAGAACTGTATTTGACACCAATTATTGACATTGATTGATAGGATTAAACAGTTTAGATCAGTAGATGGATTAGGTTAAAGGTGGACATTTGGGTCTTTAAGGGTTAAAGGTGGACGTTTGGGTCTGTAAGGGTTAAAGGTGGACGTTTGGGTCTTTAAGGTTTAAGGGGAACGTTTGGGTCTTTCAGGGTTAAAGGTGGACGTTTGGGTCTTTAAGGGTTAAAGGTGGACGTTTAGGTCTGTAAGGTTTAAAGGTGGACGTTTGGGTCTGTAAGGGTTAAAGGAGGACGTTTGGGTCTGTAAGGGTTAAAGGTGGACGTTTGGGTCTGTAAGGGTTAAAGGAGGACGTTTGGGTCTTTAAGGTTAAAGGTGGACGTTTAGGTCTGTAAGGGTTAAATGTGGATGTTTGGGTCTGTAAGGGTTAAAGGTGGACGTTTGGGTCTGTAAGGGTTAAAGGAGGACGTTTGGGTCTTTAAGGGTTAAAGGTGGATGTTTGGGTCTTGGGTCTTTATGGTTAAAGTTGGACGTTTGGGTCTGTAAGGGTTAAAGGTGGATGTTTGGGTCTGTAAGGGTTAAAGGTGGATGTTGGGGTCTTTATGGGTTAAGGCGGACATTTGGGTCTTTAAGGGTTAAAGGCGGACGTTTGGGTCTTTATGGGTTAAAGGCGGACGTTTGGGTCTTTATGGGTTAAAGGTGGACGTTTGGGTCCTTAAGGGTTAAAGGCGGACGTTTGGGTCTTTATGGGTTAAAGGCGGACGTTTGGGTCTTTATGGGTTAAAGGTGGATGTTTGGGTCTTTATGGGTTAAAGGCGGACGTTTGGGTCTTGAAGGGTGAAAGGCGGACGTTTGGGTCTTTATGGGTTAAAGGCGGACGTTTGGGTCTTTATGGGTTAAAGGTGGACGTTTGGGTCTTGAAGGGTTAAAGACGGACGTTTGGGTCTTTAGGGTTAAAGGTGGACATTTGGGTCTTGAAAGGTTAAAGGTGGACGTTTGGGTCTTGAAGAGTTCAAGGCAGACGTTTGGGTCTTTATGGGTTAAAGGTGGATGTTGGGGTCTTTCAGGGTTAAGGTGGACGTTGGGTCTTTAAGGGTTAAAGGCGGACGTTTGGGTCTTTATGGGTTAAAGGCGGACATTTGGGTCTGTAAGGGTTAAAAGCGGACGTTTGGGTCTTTATGGTTGAAGGCGGACGTTTGGGTCTTTATGGGTTAATGGTGGAAGTTTGGGTCTGTAAGGGTTAAAGGTGGACGTTTGGGTCTTGAAGGGTTAAAGGCGGACGTTTGGGTCTTTAAGGGTTAAAGGCGGACGTTTGGGTCTTGAGGGTTAAAGGTGGATGTTGGGGTCTTTATGGGTTAAAGGCGGACATTTTGGGTCTTTATGGGTTAAAGGCAGATGTTTGGGTCTTTATGGGTTATAGGTGGACGTTTGGGTCTGTAAGGGTTAAAGGTGGACGTTTGGGTCTTTATGGGTTAAAGGTGGATGTTTGGGTCTTTAAGGGTTAAAGGTGGACATTTGGGTCTGTAAGGGTTAAAGGTGGATGTTGGGTCTTTATGGGTTAAAGGCGACGTTTGGGTCTTTATGGGTTATAGGTGGACGTTTGGGTCTTGAAGGGTTAAAGGTGGACGTTTGGGTCTTTATGGGTTGAAGGCGGACATTTGGGTCTTTAAGGGTTAAAGGTGGATGTTTGGGTCTGTAAAGGTTAAAGGTGGACGTTTGGGTCTTTATGGGTTAAAGGTGGATGTTTGGGTCTTGAAGGTTTAAAGGTGGATGTTTGGGTCTTTATGGGTTATAGGTGGACGTTTGGGTCTTGAAGGGTTAAAGGTGGACGTTTGGGTCTGTAAGGGTTAAAGGTGGACGTTTGGGTCTTGAAGGTTTAAAGGTGGACGTTTTGGTCTTTATGGGTTAAAGACGGACGTTTGGGTCTTTAAGGGTTAAAGGTGGACGTTTGGGTCTTGAAGGTTTAAAGGTGGACGTTTGGTCTTTAAGGGTTAAAGTGGACGTTTGGGTCTGTAAGGGTTAAAGGTGGACGTTTGGGTCTGTAAGGGTTAAAGGTGGACGTTTGGGTCTTTAAGGGTTAAAGGTGGACGTTTGAGTCTGTAAGGGTTAAAGGTGGACTTTGGGTCTTTAAGGTTTAAAGGTGGACGTTTGGGTCTTGAAGGGTTCAAGGTGGACGTTTGGGTCTTTAAGGGTTAAAGGTGGATGTTTGGGTCTGTAAGGGTTAAAGGTGGATGTTTGGGTCTTTATGGGTTAAAGGTGGATGTTTGGGTCTTGAAGGTTAAAGGTGGACGTTTGGGTCT
>NC_043976.1:47002425-47041096 GCF_902148855.1 Sphaeramia orbicularis | reverse complement strand
TGAATGTGTCCCCAAGTGCAGTCGCAAAAACCATCAAGCGCTCCAACGAAACTGGCTCACATGAGGACCGCCCCAGGAAAGGAAGACCAAGAGTCACCTCTGATGCTGAAGATAAGTTCATCTGAGTCACCAGCCTCAGAAATCGCAAATTAACAGCAGCTCAGATTAGAGACCAGATGAATACCACACAGAGCTCTAGCAGCAGACACATCTCTACAACAACTGTTAAGAGGAGACTGCGTGAATCAGGCCTTCATGGTCAAACAGCTGCTAGGAAACCACTGCTCAGGAGAGGCAACAAACACAAGAGATTTATTTGGGCCAAGAAACCCAAGGAATGGACATTAGACCAGTGGAAATCTGTGCTTTGGTCTGATGAGTCCAAATTTCAGATCTTTGGATCCAACCGCCGTGTCTTTGTGCGACGCAGAAAAGGTGAACGGATGGATGCTACATGCCTGGTTCCCACCGTGAAGCATGGAGGGGAGGTGTGATGATGTGGGGGTGCTTTGCTGGTGACGCTGTTGGGGATTTATTCAAGATTGAAGGCAACCTGAATCAGCATGGCTACCACAGCATCCTGAAGTGACATGCCATTCCATCCGGTCTGCGTTTAGTTGGACCATCATTTATGTTTCAACAGGACAATGACCCCAAACACACCTCCAGGCTGTGTGAGGGATATCTGACCAAGAAGGAGAGTGATGGAGTGCTGCGCCAGATGACCTGGCCTCCACAGTCACCGGACCTGAACCCGATCGAGATGGTTTGGGGTGAGCTGGACCGCAGAGTGAAGGCAAAAGGGCCAACAAGTGCTAAGCATCTGTGGGAACTTCTTCAAGACTGTTAGGAAACCATTCAGGTGACTACCTCTGGAAGCTCATCAAGAGAATGGCAAGAGTGTACAAGACAGTCATCAGAGCTAAGGGTGGGATACTTTGAAGAAACTAGAATATAAGAGGATGTTTTCAGTTATTTCACACTTTTTTGTTAAGTACATAATTCCACATGTGTTCATTCATAGTTTTTGATGCCTTCAGTGAGAATCTACAATGAAAATAGTCATGAAATAAAGAAAAATGCAAAGAATGAGAAGGTGTGTCCAACTTTTGGCCTGTACTGTAATATATATATAATATATATATATATATATATATATATATATCTATATATATATATATATATATATATATATATTCAATTATACACTTAATTCTATATTTAGATGAATATTTACATAAATACCTGATGTCTTATTTTGCTCTATGTTTCATTTTTCACCTGTTTGTGGGTTTTCTGTCTGTTTCTTTGAATTCGTTTGTTGTTGTTGTTAACTGAACTTTCCCCACAGTGGAATACACAAAGGCTTACCTATCTTATCTTAAATAAACTGGGTTAGTATTCTGTGTTTGAGACTCTCCTTAATGCTAAAGTGGTTTGAAGGCTCCATCAGAGAAGAACCAACCCAAATGTTGGACTCACCCCCCCACCCCTCCATGGTTACCATGGTTACCTGCAGTCCGATGACACACTGTCCAGCCTTGATCTTCTCATCATCAAAATGTCGCGCTTGTTTGTCGGCATATTTCACTCCGATATCGATTTTAGTGTCCATGCCTTTGGTCTTGGCCTGTGGGGGGGGGGGCATCAGATGCATCAGTCCACATGTGTGTGCTGGGGGGCGGCTCCCTCCATGGACCTTTCCTCCTGTACTCACCATAGAGGCCAGGGCCAACAGGGTGGTCTGGGTGGGGGGTGGGGGGGGGGTACTCACCATAGAGGCCAGGGCCAACAGGGTGGTCTGGGGGGGGGGGTGGGGGTACTCACCATAGAGGCCAGGGCCAACAGGGTGGTCTGGGTGTGGGTGGGGGGGGGGGTACTCACCATAGAGGCCAGGGCCAACAGGGTGGTCTGGGTGGGGGGGTGGGGTACTCACCATAGAGGCCAGGGCCAACAGGGTGGTCTGGGGGGGGGGGTGGGGGGGGGGGGGTACTCACCATAGAGGCCAGGGCCAACAGGGTGCTCTGGGTGGGGGGGGGGGGTACTCACCATAGAGGCCAGGGCCAACAGGGTGGTCTGGGGGGGGGTGGGGGTGGGGGTACTCACCATAGAGGCCAGGGCCAACAGGGTGGTCTGGGGGGGGGGGGGTACTCACCATAGAGGCCAGGGCCAACAGGGTGGTCTGGGGGGGGTGGGGGGGTACTCACCATAGAGGCCAGGGCCAACAGGGTGGTCTGGGTGGGGGTGGGAGGGGTACTCACCATAGAGGCCGGGCCAACAGGGTGGTCTGGGTGGGGGGGTGGGGGTGGGGGTACTCACCATAGAGGCCAGGGCCAACAGGGTGGTCTGGGGGTGGGTGGGTGGGGGTACTCACCATAGAGGCCAGGGCCAACAGGGTGGTCTGGGGGGGGGGGGGGGGGGGTACTCACCATAGAGGCCAGGGCCAACAGGGTGTCTGGGTGGGGGGGTGGGGGTGGGGGGTACTCACCATAGAGGCCAGGGCCAACAGGGTGGTCTGGGGGTGGGGGGGGTACTCACCATAGAGGCCAGGGCCAACAGGGTGGTCGGGGTGGGGGGTGGGGGGGGTACTCACCATAGAGGCCAGGGCCAACAGGGTGGTCTGGGGGTGGGGGGGGTACTCACCATAGAGGCCAGGGCCAACAGGGTGGTCGGGGGGGGGGGGGGGGGGGTACTCACCATAGAGGCCAGGGCCAACAGGGTGGTCTGGGGGGGGGGGGGTACTCACCATAGAGGCCAGGGCCAACAGGGTGGTCTGGGGGTGGGGGGGGGGGGGGGGGGTACTCACCATAGAGGCCAGGGCCAACAGGGTGGGTCTGGACTTGGGTCATGTTGCCGTTCTCAAACAGGTCGTTTGCCTCAAAGATGTCGTTGGGCCTTCAGGCCGTAGTTCAGGATGGCTTTGATGAAGTTCCCCAGGTTCTCCAGCTGCAAAAGACAAGAACCAATCAGTAACTGATGGGGCTGGGGGGCGGGGCTTCGGCCCCATCAGCCAACAGCCAATGAGAGGGCTGTGAAGGCTGTGACATCATCATTAGAACAGTTTCACCTTGTGCCAGTTTCAGCTGTGACAGGTTGATTTTTTACAGACCAGGCTGCAGTTTGTTGATCAGTCTGAGAGAGAGAAAAGAAAAAAGAAGAATGACAGAGACAACAGTTTGTTTTAGGTCACAATTCAACAGTTGATAATTTTTGCCTGATTTCTAATAATACAACTTATATGTAGAATATTAGAATAAAGGGTGTTTTTTGCATCAAAAATATGGTTTGTTACAGTTACAAACATGACATTTAAAGAGTTAAAAATATGACAGTTATTGAGTATTTGGTATTTTTATTTATGGCTAAAGCTGATGAAATATTTTATAAAATAGAAAAAAGTAAAAAAAAAAAAAATAATAATATAATAAGTACTGCAAAATAATAATGTATATGAACCAGTGTTGGTGTTAATCACTGACACATGACAGGAGGGAAAAATAAATAAATAACTAATACAATTTATATGTAGAACATTGGAAAAAAGGTGTTTTTTGCATCAAAAATATGGTTTGTTTCCGTTACAAACCTGTCATTAAAAGGTTTAAACCCTTTAACCCCTGATGTGTCTGTGGTGACACGTTCTGAATGTATGATTTATTTAAATATTCATATAAAGTCAGTTGTTTACTCAATAGTTACATTTCCAATCATGTTGAGAGAAAAGACCTTGTTCTTTCATAGACATCTGAGCATGCTCAGTTCAAGCTCCGCCCCCTGTGGAATGGGGGGTCAAACACAGAGCAGTGAGTGAGGACCGGCTCACTATAAAAATAGACACTTTGGACTTTTTAAAATTTTTTTACACTGCTTTCCTTGTGTTTTTTGTTTCCCCTGTTGTTTCCAGTGTTGTGGTGATTTTATTTTATTTATTTTTTACTGTGTTTTTACCGAGTTTGTCTGCGGAACTGTCCAGTGGAGTTAAACAGGTGTCACAAAGTAGAAAAAAAGAGACAAAACTAAAACTACAGAGACCAAATTACAATACATTGTGTAGTCCCACCCCCTAAAGTTGTCTTTTTGTAATGTTAAACGGACGTACGAACACACACAGAACACACACAGAACACACACAGAACACACACTCCCAGCTGGACTTACTCGCAGAGGATGACGCCATCTTTCAGACCTCTTTGGAAATTGTCTCCGATACTCATTCCTGTGACCTCCTCAATCCAGAAACGCAGCTCTTCTTCTTTCTGCGGGTCATATTTCTGAGCAATCTGAAAAACACCAAACGAAAACAAGACTACATTTACCATTTAAAAGACACGTACAAACATAAAAAAGGAAAAACTGAAAGTAAAACTGCAGCTGCACACAAGAAAAAATAACATGAAACCTAATACAGTTAAATTAATACATTCAGGGACACGAATGAGGCATTCAGGGACACGAATGAGGTGTTCAGGGACACGAATAAGGCGCTCAGGGACAAGAATGAGGCATTCAGGGACATGAATGAGGCGTTCAGGGACCAGACCGGTCACAGGGCAAAGAGCGATCTGTGTTCCGAAGTTCAGAGTTAAAGGTTCGGCGTCCTCTGGTCAAAGTGTCAGCGTTAAAGGCCACGTCGTCTGTGAATTAATGTGAGTCTTTGTGTATGGAGTCTGAAAAGACAGTGAATGCCTCACAGGTTAAAGAGCCGGACCGTCGGAGGGCAGACGTTTTTGTGTCTTCACTTCTGCAGCCGTTCTGTTCAGTTCAGGGAACGACGCCAAGAACTGACAGGAAAAAAAAAACAAATAAAAAAAATGAGGGACTGGAAAAAGAAATGGAATTCTGTTGAACGGAGCTGGAAACTGGAAGGTTCCAGTTCCAGTCCAGGGCCGGCTGCAAAGGAAAACCAGACCCCCCCACACCCCCCCGACCCATTTTCAACTGCGGACCCCAAAAGCATTTCCTGATGACAGAAACAAACTGAAAGCGCACAGAGTAGAGGACAGATGTTCTGACCCATTCAAAACTGAAAAGAAAGTCTGGAACCAAAGCAGGAAACAGCAGAAACCAGACTGTACTGACACAGAACCACCACAGCCAGTAAATGTACACAAAGAGAACGAGGAACAGAAAACAGCTGTTATCTGGACTACAAGGCACCACAGAGGATAAATGACATCATCACCTCATTTGCATAATGATAAATGTTCCTGTAATTGTAATGAAGGATGTAGGACAGAGGAATAACAGTGTTAGAGACAAACATGAAACAGAAAAAATGACAAAATAATAAACAAATTAAAAAAAACAAAAAAATCAACAAAATGAACAAATAATCAATAAAAAGAACAAAAATAACAAAATAATCAACAAAATGCCCATAATTAATCAATAAAATGAACAACAAAAAAACAAAAAATGAACAAAATAATCAACAAAATGAACAAAAATTTAAAAAAAAAAAAAAAAAAAAAAAGAACAAAAATAAACAAAATAAATGTTCAGAGTGTGCATGTGTGGATCGACTATTTCTTTTTAAACTACGGATGTGCAAAACAAATTTCATAATAATAATATTTCACGAATTGCATTTTTATGATTTTTTTGAAAATGGTGCATGAAAAATAACAAAGTCAACAGAGCGTAACGGAAGAGAAACGTTTGAAGAGAGAAATATTTGGTCCACAGTTGAATCTGGTCCCAGTCATGTGTCTGTCCAATTAGATTCAATTCACATCAATATTAGTTGAGTTCTAATTTTAAATGTGTGGGAAATGGGATTTTCAGTGTTCAGTGTAAATGTCCACAGAGTCCACATTCCACAGTGGATGTGGACAATTTAGTTCCACATACAAGAGACTGTTCTAAGCTACAGGTGGATCCAAATGGAAGGAGAATCGGAGTCGTTTGGAATTTTGGTGAATTTCGGAAAATGTCCTCAGTGATTGACAGATGGAAACTGTAGATGTTGTGACCTTGCTGTGACCTTGAACTTTGTCCTACTGGGACCAAATGGACTGGGTTGGTCCCAGGGCCTAGGCCTATCTGGGGGAAGATCTGGGAAAGATGGTGGAAGAGTTTACACTGAAGATGAAAACAACAAACAAACAACACACAAAGCACAGTCATCACAGTACTCCTGGTGGAGGGAATGAAAAGTGTAAATATATACGAATAAAAACAAACATGTTAACCAGCCAAAAAATAAACAGTGGACCCTGGTTGAACCCTGAGGATAAATGTGAATATATATACTTATGTTTTACTTATTCATGTATGATCATAAACTGAACTAGAAAGCACTTGGAGAGTGCAGACCTCCACCAAGGCAGGTCAGTGCCCCCCCACCCCCCATCACCACCAAAATTTAATCATTTCTTCCTTGTGCCAGTATCAACATTTACTGAAATTTTCATGAAAATCCATCCATAACTTTTTGAGTTATCTTGCTAACCATCAGACAAACAAACACACAAACTTGCAAACACACAAAGCACAGTGATCACAGTCCCTCCTGGAGGAGGTAAAAGTCCAGAGGGAAATGTGACCTAGTCCACTGAGTGACAGGAGGAGTTAAAGGAACATGGTGGTTTTACTGCAGAGTCTGAGACTGAATTAAAGAAAGAAGAAAACTACAAAAGCACTTGGAGAGCGCAGACCTCCGCCAGACAGATCTGCCCCCCCCCACCACCAAAATTTTATCATTTCTTCCTTGTGCCAGTATCAACATTTCCTGAGGATTTCATGAAAATCCATCCATAACTTTTTGAGTTATCTTGCTAAAAAACAAACAAACAACAAAGCAAAATGATCCCAATCCCTCCTGGAGGAGGGAATAAAGAATGTGACCTTAGAGTGGAAATAAGACACATACAGAATACAAAACAGCAGCGGAGTGTGGGATTCTGGTGTTTGTACACATGACCCCAGTGACCCCAGGGACCTGATGGATCCACCTACACATGTTGGGAGGCCGGTTAGACCTGTTTTTATCTGTCTGGCTGTTTTTATCTGTTTTTATCTCTCTGTCTGTTTTATCTGTTTTTATCTGTTTTATCTGTCTGTTTTTATCTGTTTTTATCTCTCTGTCTGTTTTTATCTGTTTTATCTGTCTGTTTTTATCTGTTTTTATCTCTCTGTCTGTTTTTTCAACTTCCCTTCTGATCGTATTTATTGTACTCTGCTTGTAGCACTTTGAGGTTTTGGAGCTAAAATTGTAAAATGCATTATAAAATAAATTATTATTATTATTATTATTATTCTTCCAGCTGCAGTGACACATATGCTGTAGTCGTGAGTCCCAGACCAACAACGTCAGCCACTTTAACTTCAGTTACCAACAGAACCGTTCACAAACAGACAGAACATCCAAACCCAGAGCATTAGAGCCCACAGAACCACACCCACTTCCATCAAAGAGATCACTTATTTTAGAACCCATTAATCTATGATTACTCTCTTTGATTCGATTTAAAGGATATTTGAATAGAAAAAAAGATTAAATGACAACAACTTGTCCTTTTTTCCAGAACCACCTGAAAACAACCACAAAAAGTATAAAAGTAAAGGATATACATCAAATGTCTGCACAGAAAGAACCATAATCCCACCAGTGTTCAGATCTGTGGATAAATGTGTCCAGATGTAAACTGGTCCAGTTCAGTTCCAGATGTAAACTGGTCCAGTTCAGTTCCAGATGTAAACTGGTCCAGTTCAGTTCAGTTCCAGATGTAAACTGGTCCAGTTCAGTTCCAGATGTAACTGGTCCAGTTCAGTTCAGTTCCAGATGTAAACTGGTCCAGTTCAGTTCCAGATGTAAACTGGTCCAGTTCAGTTCCAGATGTAAACTGGTCCAGTTCAGTTCAGTCCAGATGTAAACTGGTCCAGTTCAGTTCCAGATTTAAACTGGTTCCAGTTCAGTTTCAGTTCCAGATGTAAACTGGTCCAGTTCAGTTTCCAGATGTAACTGGTCCAGTTCAGTTCCAGATGTAAACTGGTCCAGTTCAGTTCAGTTCCAGATGTAAACTGGTCCAGTTCAGTTTCCAGATGTAAACTGGTCCAGTTCAGTCCAGTTCCATCTCTTCCCTCTAATCTCAAACCCATTTGGATCCCCCTGGGGGTGTGGCCTGGACTCTGTGCGTTACAATAAGGGTCCGTGTGAAACACAACCAGTGGAACCATGTTAACAGCCAGAGAATGAAGGAACACTAAGAGTAGATTCAGGAACAAATGGGATGGAAGAATATTTGGAGTCAATGAAAGGTTTAATGCAGGGGTTGTCAAACTCATGTTCTTCCAGTGGGGGGGGGGGGGGCACATTCGCCCAGTTTAATCTGCAGTGGTCTGGGACCAGTACAATAATAACATGATAACCAATAAATAATGACAACTGCAAAATGTTTCAGTGCAAAAAATAACATTCAATTATGCCAATATTTACATTTACAAACTATCCACACAAAAAGGATGTGAAATCCTGAAAAAAATGAAATTTATTAAGAATATAAGTAAAATTTATCAACATTATGCCTTGACTTTCATTTATAGGTGACATGCTGAAATTCCAACTCACAAACAAACAGAAGTTCTATCAGATGAATGAACACGTCCAAAACCGTTTGACTCCAGTATCAGGTCCATAAACTGTGTCAGACATTTCTCATTTCACTACGACAACAACAGCACTTGAACACAACACACTTTTGAATTCACAAGTGGAAAGGATCCTTTCCTGACGGCACCTTGAATGCATCATCAGACTCCAGCCTCTTCAGCTCCTGCACATCAGTCTGCTGGACACGAGCTGTGTGGATTCCAACACCTGAGGTCAAACCGACGCACGTCTAAACTACATGTGTTAGAAAATATGGGGTTCTGCAATATATCGTGATATTTCATTTCACAATACTGTATCAATATTAAAAAGTACTGTATGGATATTTTTAGGTACTTATTCAAATGCAGATATGGCAGAGGTTTCATTTTAGTTTTTTTGTTTTTCTTTATTGTTTCTATTTCAATTTATTATTATTTCACACTCTTTTATTCAATAATGTTCGTTCCTTTGTTTGGATTGAACTCAAATCCTGTTCTGATGTTAGTTGTGAACTAATAGATCTGAACATTTGAACATGATCTGAAACTGGAATGTCTGGAAAACAGAATTTCAGTTTGAACACAGGAACATTATTGATAGAACATTAGATCCTGTTCTGATCGAATAAAAGGTGTTTAGTATTTGTGCAGATTTCTGATGGAATTCAATTCTTGAACACAGATAACAGAAGAACAGTCCACAATATAACGTCCTTTTCTACGGAAGCGTATTGGCCATTCACGCAAAAAATAAAATTCGGCTCTGTTTTTACAAGATAATTATCTCATTAATTCAGAAAAACAGAGCCCAATTTTTTTAAACTTATTTTTTCTTGTAATTACGAGATAATTATCTTGTTAATTCAGAAAAACAGAGCCGAATTTATTTTTTTGTGTGAATGCAATACGCTTCCATAGAAAGGACATATATTTTTAAAACAATTAAAAAATGTATCTGAAAAAACTGTGTATCATTCTGTTTCCAATTAAGGCAATTATTTAATGTAAAATGACGAAAACGCGTACTTATTTATTTATTTTTTTATTTATTTTTGTGTTGGAAATGCAATGCGCTTCTGTCCTTTCGTGGACCTGATGTCTTTTTATATTTTAAAGTAAAGCTGTGAAACTCTGGGTCCAATACGAGGACATAAATGCATTGTTGGGTCTCAGGAGGATAATGTGACTAAACAAACAGACGGAGCCAGAGTCCAAAGGGGAAACATGCAGCGTTTTGGAGGCCGGGGTCCCCATCGGGGGTATGGTCCAAGTATTGAGGAATTGTGATGTATGCAGCGAAACAGAAGAGCAGAGGCATCCATTCACACTTATGTAACAGAAGCCAGATGGACCCGCCCCACCACCGTCTGTCCACAGACCAAAATGACGGACAGATGGACGGACATGGACAGGTACGGTCTACCTACCCTGTAAAAAAAAAACAAAAGAAAAAAATGTACAAAAAAAACAAAAAACAGTAATATTCCAGCAGCAGGGGTGCCGAAAAATACTGTTAAATAAATCATCTCATAAAAATACAGTAATTTTCCATCATTCAACTACAGTTTTTTGCCCTAACTTTACATGAGATTTTTGCACTTTTGTTTTTTACTTTTTAATGTTTAATAAGAATATTTCAATGTATTAAAACAATCCAATTACCTCTAAATATATATATAAATAATTTTCAATGACACTCAGTTGTCCACTCCACTGATAAAAACTGTATTTGGACAGTTTATCAGTGCTTATACATGTTATACATTCACAAAAATACATTTATTCAACATTTTTGTTGTGAAACTCCTGTAATTACACAAGATATTGTCAATTAACAAACAAGTCTGGTTCAACTGACAGAACTAATACTTCTGTTACCGTTAACTGTCAGTAATTTTATCTGGTTTTATTTATTTATTTAATTTTTAACAGTATTGAACTTTAAATTAACAGTTTTCATCTCACGAATAGAAAGAAATATTTGTGAAATTACCATACATTTGCAAATGTATTTGAACTGTATTTTTCTGTGAAAAAAGAAAAAAATTTCTTTTAAAAAATGGAAATTTTTTGCTTATTCACAGTTACAGTTTTTTTCGTGGTATTTTCCATTTGACATGTAAAATCACAGTCTGTTTTTGCCATTTCATTGATATTTTCCTGTATCTGAAAAATACAGGAAAATCTGTCAAATAACAGAGAAAATTCAGGATCTACAGGGTCTAGATCAGCTGAACAGAAACAGGTCCCGTCAAACATCTGTGGTTTTAGGGGATAGGTCAGGGGTCCCAGGGGTCACCAGTCCTGGTCCTCGAAGGCCGGTATCCTGTAGGTTTCAGATGTTTCCTCTTCCAACACCTGATTCAAATGATTAGCCTGATGATGAAGACTGAGTACGAGCGTCAGGTGGACTGGAAGAGGAAACATCTGAAACCTGCAGGATACCGGCCCTGGAGGACCAGGATAGTGACCCTGGAGGACCAGGATGGTGACCCCTGGAGGACCAGGATGGTGACCCCTGGAGGACCAGGATAGTGACCCCGGTGACCCCTGGAGGACCAGGATAGTGACCCCTGGAGGACAGGATGGTGGACCCCTGGAGGACCAGGATGGTGACCCCCTGGAGGACCAGGATAGTGACCCCTGGAGGACCAGGATGGTGACCCCTGGAGGGACCAGGATAGTGACCCCGGTGACCCCTGGAGGACCAGGATGGTGACCCCTGGAGGACCAGGATAGTGACCCCTGGAGGACCAGGATGGTGACCCCTGGAGGACCAGGATAGTGACCCTGGAGGACCAGGATAGTGACCCCTGGAGGACCAGGATAGTGACCCCTGGAGGACCAGGATGGTGACCCCTGGAGGACCAGGATGGTGACCCCTGGAGGACCAGGATAGTGACCCCGGGACCCCTGGAGGACCAGGATGGTGACCCCTGGTGACCCCTGGAGGACCAGGATAGTGACCCCTGGTGACCCCTGGTACAGATGAAGCAGAGCAGCTTCACTTAAACATTCCTCTGATTTTTAAATGCTTTGCTATAATACAAGAAGTTTTATGACGGAGTCGATGGATGACCTTTTGTTTTAAAAAGCAGCAGATGACGCTGGGGAACAGTGAGGTGAGACCATCCAGAACCATCAACCAATCAGAATTCAGGAAAGAATCACAACAAAACCTTACTTCCATTATATAAACCAATAGTGCACATGTGATTCAAAAAATATTTCCATCATAAAATGTGACGTCGGTCCCAGATCTGCGTTTCCTTCAGTTTACACACAAACGCCAAAACAGAGATCTGACAAAAGTCCCACCTTGGCCGGATTTTTACAAATCAATGTTTTCAATGGGTGTGGCCATCGTCATGTAAACAATAGGCACAAATGCGAATAAAATCTCCATTTTGCCAGATACAGGCTACGTGTAAACGCAGCCAGAGTCAGAACTTTCAACATTCTTTCAAATTCTACTGCAGCCACGGCTCAGTGAAACGACACAAACAGAAACAACTGGAAAGGCAAGAAAACAACACCACACCAGCAGCAAAGTCACGAATATTAACAATACGTGTCTTTAAAATCAAAGTCCATCTAGTAATATGACAGTTTTGATCCACTCAGCCTCACTACGTTTCCACTACGTGGAACCAGCTCAGCTCCACTCTGGTACCAGGTCCTATTCCAGACCCTTTCCACTCTGGTACCAGGTCCTATTCCAGACCCTTTCCGCTCTGGTACCAGGTCCTATTCCAGACCCTTTCCACTCTGGTACCAGGTCCTATTCCAGACCCTTTCCGCTCTGGTACCAGGTCCTATTCCAGACCCTTTCCATTCCAGATCCTCCCTCTTTCCAGTCCCTGGTCGTCATAGCGATGCGGTGCGTTCCTTCTGTGTGCTCTGCTCACAGTTGCTGATAAACTCACTGGTTGCCTGTTGTCTGGTCAAACTCCTGCTGAATGTTTGCGTCTGAACCTCCTGGACAACCATGGTGTAGTTTTACAGACTGTCATCATGTGGATTCACCTACTGACAGATTTACTGGAAAGGGCGGGGCACACACACCACTGACCAATCAGAGGTCTGCAGTGTTTACACAGTGTCACATTTAGTACCTGGTCCCCAGTCCTGGAACCTCAGCAGAGGAGGTACCAAACAACTAGTACCAGGTACCAGATTCCAAAAAACTAGGACCAGGTACCAGATTCCAAAAAACTAGTACCAGGTACCAGATTCCAAAAAACTAGTACCAGGTACCAGATTCCAAAAAACTAGTACCAGGTACCAGAGTCCAGGTCCTTTTTCTTAATGGAAACACAAAAAGGCCAAGTTGAGTCGAGTGGAGCCGGTACCACGTCGTACAAACGCAGCATTTGTCAGCCCTACTGTTTGTACTCACAACACCAATGACACCTGCCATTCACAATTTTACTGATTTAACACTGGTTTGCACCTTCTGATTACAGATTATTTTTATTATAATGATGCCCTTCATGGGAATATGATTACAAATACAGAACAAGAAAAACACTCGGAGAGCGCAGACCTCCACCAAGACAGATCTGCCCCCCCCCCCCCCCCCCCACCCCGATCAACACCAATATTTAATCATTTCTTCCTTGTGCTAGTATGAACATTTCCTGAAAATTTCATGAAAATCCGTTCATAACTTTTGGAGTTATCTTACTAACAAACAAACAAACACACAAACATGCACACAAACACACAAAGGAAAGTGATCACAGTCCCTCCTGGTGGAGGGAATGACACACACTGTCCCCACAGACAGAACCACAGACAGAACCACAGACAGAACCACAGACAGAACCACAGACAGAAGCACAGACAGAACCACAGATAAAATTCATACAGTTCCTCCCACAGCCATCAGACTATAGTCCTATTCTAAGTAACACCCCCCCACACACCATGTGCAACCACAATGTAAATGTGTAAATAATATTTAAATTTAAATCTAAATATATACAAATACTATATAAAATACATATATTCTATGTTTTTCTGTTTTCTGTCTTACCTGCACTTATTTATTTTCATATTTGCTGCTGTTAAATGTGCAATTTCCTCATGGTGGCATTGATAAAGTCTGATCTTAACACGAGAAGCAAAAAGAATGACACATTCAGCTGTAACAGTGGAAAACAGCACCAAAGAGCTGCACAAACAAAGGTACAAATGATAGGCTAACAGCTAAAGGCTAAAGGCTATCGGCTAACAGCTAAAGGCTAACGGCTAACAGCTAAAGGCTAATGGCTAAAAGCTAAAGGCTAACAGCTAAAGGCTAACAGCTAAAGGCTAACGGCTAGCGGCTAACAGCTAAAGGCTAACAGCTAAAGGCTAACAGCTGGTTATGTCCATCAGCTCCTCAAACCAGAGCTCAGGTCACATGTGACAATATAATAACACTCTAAGTTCAAAATGAAAACAACTTTCTCATTTCTACAGAATAATGTCAATTATTTCATGTAATAAACAGGTTTGTTTTGTTTTTTTTTACAGGTGACCTGTTAACAGTTTGAAATGTTTCAGTTTGTGTCTGGTTTCTGCTGGTTTACAGTCCACAGTGTCTGAGGACACATGGAAGTGTCCCTGCTGTGTGTCCCAGTGGACATCCCAGAAACAAAGACAACTAGATTTAAGTTTACACTGTTTTCCTTCAGATTTAGTTTAGAAGAAGAAACGAGTCGTCGCAATTCATGGAGATGAGGGGCGGAGCTTCAGAATCCAAACAGGAAGTAGGTTGGTGTGGAACAGGTGTCCTGAACACTGGCATTTATGACAAGAGGGTTACCGTGGAAACATCGGTGATTATGAAGGGAATCAAGAGGTTCAAAGTAGGAAAACTCCTCTGATGGGTAACCTGCAAAAACATGAGGGGATGGACTGAAAAAAAAAAAAAAAAAATTCACAGGTACGGGCACGAGTAAAATTAAACAAAATGCAGACTGGTAGCAAGCAAGGACGTGTGAAAAATAAAAGAAGATTCATGGATGAAAAGAACTGTCAGGACATTTAATAATGATCATCTACTTTGACTGGGTTTGATCCACAGATGGTTTGTTTTATTTTACAGTGAACTTCACCTGTTTATCCACACGTCACTGAACTGCACACACTGTAAAAAAAAATCTGTCATTTAACCGAATTTTCACTGTTTATTTGACAGATTTTTCCTGTATTTTTCAGATACAGGAAAAAAAAATCAATGAAATGACAAAAACAGACTGTGATTTTACATGTCAAATGGAAAATACCATGAAAAAACTGTAACTGTGAATAAGCAAAAATTTCCATTCTTTTGAAAGATTTTTTTTCACAGAAAAATACAGTTCAAATACATTTGCAAATGTATCATAATTTCACAAATATTTCTTTTCTATTTGTGAAATTAAACTGTTAATTTTAAGATTAATACTGTAAAAAATAATATTAAAACCAGATAAAATTACTGACAATTAACAGCAACAGAAGTATTAGTTCTGTCAGTTGAACCAGACTTGTTTGTTCATTGACAAATATCTTGTGTAATTACAGGAGGTTTCACAACAAAAATGTTGAATAAATGTATTTTTGTGAATGTATAACATGTATAAGCACTGATAAACTGTCCAAATACAGTTTTTATCAGTGGATTGGACAACTGAGTCTCACTGAAAATTATTTATATATATATATTTATAGGGAATTGGATTGTTTAATACATGAAAATATTCTTTATTAAACATTAAAAAGTCAAAAAAAAAAAGTAAAATTTGATGTAAAGTTAGGGCAAAAAACTGTGTTTGAAGTATGGAAAATTACTGTATTTTTATGAGATGGTTATTTTCCGTTATTTAACAGGATTTTTTCAGCGCCCCTGCTGCCAGAATATTACTGGGGTTTTTTGGGTTTTTTTTTTTACATTTTTTGTTTTTTACAGTGCAGATTAGAGATTCAATGAAGTGTGTGTTTTAGACAAAAATAAAACCATTAAAAGTCAGTTACTGTAGATAATGGGTTTACTCAGGAGCCAGATCAGGACTTTGAACCTCTTGATTCCCTTCATAATATCGCCTATGTTTCCACGGTAACCCTCTGATGTTTCCACGGTAACCCTCTGATGTTTGCACGGTAACCCTCTGATGTTTTCATGGTAACCTCTGACATTTCCATGGTAACCCTCTGATGTTTCCACGGTAACCCTCTTGTCATAAATGCCAGTGTTAAGGACACCTGTTCCACACCAACCTACTTCCTGTTTGGATTCTGAAGCTCCGCCCCTCATCTCCATGAATTGCGACGACTCGTTTCTTCTTCTAAACTAAATCTGAAGGAAAACAGTGTAAACTTAAATCTAGTTGTCTTTGTTTCTGGGATGTCCACTGGGACACACAGCAGGGACACTTCCATGTGTCCTCAGACACTGTGGACTGTAAACCAGCAGAAACCAGACACAAACTGAAACATTTCAAACTGTTTCTGGGTCCTGAGTAAAAAAAACAAAAACAAACCCTTATTTACTCCCTTCACTCTGTGACCTCTGACCTTTGTTCAGTGTCAGTAGGTCAGTGTATTCTTCTGGTGTTTATCTCCATAAAGAACACCTGAATGACAGCATGGAATGATATGAACACTACACAATAAATTACAAGTCAAAAACACATCATAAATAAATATAATCCTGTTCGAATACGAATGAAACAATTAATCAACTCAAATGTATTAAAAAATATACTAATTTAAATTTTCTGAGTCAAAGCCATCACTTCTTTAATTTCGCTGCTGTTAAACAGGTTCTGCTGTTTTTGGACAAACGGACATTTTCAGACATGACTTGTTTTTACTATTTTTTTTGCCTCGTTGATTGACTGACTGATTGACTGATGTATTTATTTCGAATACGAATGTCAAAACAGAAGAAATAAATAAACAAAATCCTTAACATAAGACATACAATACATATTTGAAAAGGAGTGAGAAGAAGTAGAACTTATAAACTCCACCCCTTCTCCTTATATAATTAATAACAACTAGAAGCACTCGGAGAGCGCAGACCTCCGCCAAGGCTGATCAGTGGCCCCCCCATGGGCCCCCCACCCCCGATCACCACCAAAATTTAATCATTTCTTCCTTATCCCATTTCCAACAAACCCTGAAAATTTCATCCAAATCTGTCCATAACTTTTGAGTTATGTTGCACACTAACGGACAGACAAACAAACAAACAAACAGACAGACAAACAAACAGACAGACAGACAAACAAACAAACAAACCCTGGCAAAAACATAACCTCCTTGGCGGAGGTAATAATAACCTTCCTGGTCCAATCAGATCTATACTATATACTATAATATGATTGATACTTATTATGAAATAACTTGGCTTCTGGCTTTATATTATTATGAACAAATATAATATGATTTATATAAACACATAATACAATAACACATACATGTAAATAGGCTCCAATGTGTTCACAGCTCTTCTGTGTCTGTGTTCATATTAAATCAGTCTCAGTGAATCCAAAGGAACTTTGTGTTGGTAAATGACAGTTGTTCAAATGGACAGGATTTCAGTTCTGTTCAACATGTTGATGCTCATATGAACTATGTTTTCAGCTCCAAAATGAACCATTTCAGCACAATTAATGCTATATTTTCATGTCACAAATGGACAAGTTCTATTTGAACTGAATTGAGCTGAAAAACAAATCTTCTCTTCTTTTGGATTCCCCAGTTTTTCTTCCCAGATTCTCTCCTCCATATCACATGTTTTATTTGTACAGGTTCAATCTGGAGTATGGTGCTGATCCATCCTGCTTCTGTTCCACCAATACATACATGAAGAATGGCACACAGCACTGTTTACATCAACACTTTTACAATAAGAAGCATTTTTAGACACAAGAACAATTCTAGATTGTTCTTTCCTCTTTAGTCTGATGCTAAACTATCCAATAAATAATAGTGCTCCTAGTTTTTGCACAGGGATCATTAGTGTAAACGCTGACATGGCTGCAGAGCATCAGTATGATGGGATCCACAACAACCATGTCACATCCGTCCACTGACACATTTAGTGTTTTTGTGTCAGCTGGGATTGTTTTAGATCCACAATACCAACATTTATGAAGAAGAGCACAATTAGCAATAGGAAGTCTAGAAGTTTATTCCTAATAAAGTACTGGGACTGACCAGAGCATCATGGGTAATGTCACGTCCGTCCACCAGCAAAAGTTTTCACATCCACGTGCTATTCCAAATCCAATATTTATGAAAATAGAGCTTCCACTGTCAGAGAATATCAGTAGTCTGTGCACAAATGGATTAGCATTATTTACACACACTTCTGTGACTGTAGGACAACTGTTTTGGACACAAATGGACACTCATTTGACCCCCGAGGGACATTTTAGCTGAATTACATATTCAAACACAGATCTATACACACACACACACACACACTTATACATACATACACATACTTGTACATCTTTATAATGTCTACTCTAATAACCGTTTGCTTTGAATGGAAAAAAATTATTTGATAGATTAATCGATTACAAAACTAATCAACAGCTGCAGCTCTACATAGTGTTCAGAACAAAAACAGTGGAATAAGACAATGTTGTGTTCCTGGAAAGGCAGAACTGTCCAACTCAGTTTAGTTCAGTTCCACATTCAGCCAAATCTGATCTGCAGTGGGCCGGACCAGTGAAATAATAACATAATAACATATAAATAATGTCAACTCCAAACTTTCCTCTATGTTTTAGAGCAAAAAAAGTAAAATTATGCGATGAAAATGTTCATATTCACCAACTATCCTTTAAAACACTGTGAGTAACATGACAAATGAAAGTTTCTTAAGAAAACTAAGTGCAATTTTAACAATATTCTGTCTCAGTTTATCATTTACACATGTAAATTACAACATACAAACCACAGTGGATCAACAAATACACAGAACATTTAATAACAGGCAGAATATTGTGAAAATTACACTTCAGACATTTCAAACTGCTCATATTTGTTGAGACTGTTTGTGTTTTTGTGAACATTTGTTTGTTTTAGTGTAAATGCAGTAAAATGACATGAACACGTTTACATTTACAAAGAGAAAAATGTGGAGTTGTGAGTGTTTCTAGGTTTTTATGCCAGTATTTGACAGATGTGAGCCACTGCAGACTGAAGTGTTCTGTTTGTGGAACCTGAACTAAAATGGTTCATGTCTTAGTGGAAGTTTTGGATTTCATAAATTCCTCCAAGGGGCCAGACTGGACCCTTTGGTGGGCCGGGTTTGGGCCCGGGCCGCATGTTTGACACCTGTGTGGAAGGGGAACTCGGAGCCTCCAGTGAACTCGGCCTCACTCGGGTACACTCGGGTAGACTCGGGTATTTCCGCCACCTCTGACTCCTTCCACACGAACAATAAACTGGGTTCGGATTTTCCCACATTCATGAGCTTTTCCAACACAAACAAGTGACGGCGTGTCCCGGACATGGAAAAGGAGCTCCTTCTGCACATTTATGGTAAAAAACGGAACTTTTCGGGGTTCTGCTGACCCGAACACATAAACAAAGGCGCGGAAAAAAAAGTTCCAAAGAAAAAAAAAAGCTGGAGTCTGAATGTGAGTGTGTTCAGCTGCTTCTGTTCTACTAAACACACACACACACACACACACACACACATCTGAAGTGTTTCAGATGGATTCATGAACCTAAAGCCAACATCTGTTGGACTCAAACTGTTCTGCGCATTTACGCTTCGACTGTTTTTTTTTTTTTTTTTTTTTTTTTTTTTTTTTTTTTTTTTACTGTTGAGTCGAAGCTCTTTCAAAGTGACGAACTCTGCTTTTTTTTTCCATAGAAGTTCTACCAGTTCTCCCACAATCCGCACACATTCCCTGGCAGCAGTTGCACTTACTTTACTGCGGACTTCTGCAGACAGTCCATAGGCTGGTCCTTTATTAAAGTGAGTCATTCTGTCTGTTTCCAACACAAATCCACCCAGAGTCTGCTGCAGGATCCCACAACCCAGGAAGGAGCCCTTTTATTCCACAGAGCTTCACCAACTCACAGTCCCTGAAGCAGAAGCTGAAGCAGCAGCAGCTCCACCAGCTCAGTTTGCACAAAAAGGACCATGACTGACGCAACACAGCAGCCAATCAGAGCGGACGGACGGTGTCCGGTCCCGCCCTCTCCTGCGGGCCTGGGGGAAAAAAGTAAAACTAAGGTCTAATATATATTCATTAATTATTATTCTGAGAAGAAAAGCCAGGATTCAGACTTTTTTCTCAGATTATGACTTTAATCTCCAAAAATAATTGAAAAATTTCAAACTAACTAAATACAGAAGAGGATTAGGGTCATGGAAAAAAATTAAATTGAGGTCTGATATATATATTTTTATTATTATTCTGAGGAAAAAAAATCAGAATTCAGTCTTTTTTCTCTCAGATTTCTGACTTTAATCTCTGAAAAATAATAATTAAAAAATTTAAAACAGAATTTTGAGAAAAAAAGTTGGAATTAGACTCTTTTTCCCCTCAGATTTTGGACTTTAACCTGTGAACTATAATAATAAAAACAATTAAAAACACTCAGTATTTTGAGAAAAGAATCCAAATTCAGAGTTTTTTCTCAGATTTCTGACTTTAATCTCTGAACTATGATAATAAAACAATTTAAAACAGTCACAACTTTGAGAAAAAAAACTCAGAATTCAGACTTTTTTTTTCTCAGATTTCTGACTTTATTCTCTGAATTATAATAATGAAAAAAATTAAAATAGTCTGAATTTTGAGAAAAAGTCGGAATTCAGACTATTTTTTCCTCAGATTTTGGACTTTAATCTCTGAACTATAATAATAAAAATAAATTAAAACGATCAATATTTTGAGAAAAGAGTCCAAATTCAGACTTTTTTCCCCCTCAGATTTCTGACTTTAATCTATGAACTATGATAATAAAACAATTTAAAACAGTCACAACTTTGAGAAAAAAAGTCAGAATTCAGACTTTTTTCTGAGATTTCTGACTTTAATTTCTGAAAAATAATAATTAAAAAATTTAAAACAAACTAAATACAGAAGAGGATTAGGGTAATGGAAAAAAATTTAAATTAAAGTCAAATATATATTTTAAATTATTATTCTTAGAAAAAAAAAGTCAGAATTCTGAGAAAAAAGTCTGAATTCTGACTTTTTTCTCAGATTTCTGACTTTAATCTCTGAAATATAATAATAAAAACATTTAAAACAGAATTTTGAGAAAAAAGTCCAAATTCTGATTTTGTTTCTCAGAATAATAATAAAACAAAACACAAATAAATAAAAAAAACAATAAATGATAATAATAAAAAAATGAATTATTAAAAATAATTTTCCACGGTGGTTCATGAACTCACAGTCAGAAGCTGCTCAACAAGCTCAGTTTGCACAAGAAGGACAATGACTGACGCAACACAGCAGCCAATCAGAGCGGAGGGACGGTGTCCGGTCCCGCCCTCTCCTGCAGGCCTGGACCCGACAGAAGAAACCTGATGGAAGTGGGGGTGGGGGTGGGGGGCAAAGGACACCAAGAACCACCAACTGTAATCTGAGTTTTAATGAACATTCACAGGATCAGAGAATGAAATCTAGAAAATACAGGATTTACACTGAACAACTGCCAAATACAGAGGAGAATAGTGGAAGAAATGGGGTTAAATCACTTAAAAAAGGTTAAATTTGGAGATAAAAACATGTCCCACGTGTACCTGTGGGGGTTTGGGGGTTAAATCCAGACCCTGTTCTTGGTTCTGGGTCTCTTATGTGGGTCTGGGTCTGCTCCAGTTCTGCCTTTACTCCAGTGTGGGACCATGTGGACTGTGTGGTTGACTCATCCTTCCATCAGGGGTCAAAGGTCACAGAGTCACAGTTTTCCCAGAGTTCACTGCTCCAGGATCACACGTTCCAGCGCTCTGTGGTGACTCAGAAACTCTGTCCGTGGGCAGAGGGTTGTGTGGCAGATAATGGTCCCACAGATCCACCCTGGCCCCTCATGGTCCCACAGATCCACCCTGGCCCCTCATGGTCCCACAGATCCACCCTGACCCCTCATGGTCCCACAGATCCACCCTGACCCCTCATGGTCCCACAGATCCACCCTGACCCCTCATGGTCCCACAGATCCACCCTGGCCCCTCATGGTCCCACAGATCCACCCTGGCCCCTCATGGTCCCACAGATCCACCCTGGCCCCTCATGGTCCCACAGATCCACCCTGACCCCTCATGGTCCCACAGATCCACCCTGACCCCTCATGGTCCCACAGATCCACCCTGACCCCTCATGGTCCCACAGATCCACCCTGGCCCCTATGGCACAGGGGTCAAACATACGGTCCACGGACCAAAACCGGGTCCAATCTGACCTCTTAATTAGTTAAGTTTTAAAACTTTTTACCACATTTGCACATATTGGTTTTGTTCATTTTTGTCATTATTTTGCTCAATCTTTGTTTGGCTTTGTTAATTTCTTTCATTATTTTGCTTTATTTTTTCAGTTTTCTCCATTTTTTTTCATTATTTTTTGTTTGATTTTTGTTTGGTTTTGTTCATTTGTTTAATTATTTTGCAAAATTTTTTTCGGTTTTCTCAACTTTTGTCATTATTTTGCTCAATTTTTGTTCGATTTTGTTCATTTGTTCATTATTTTGCTCAGTTTTGTTCATTTGTTCATTATTTTGCTCAGTTTTGTTCATTTGTTTCATTATTTTGCTAAAAAAAAAAAAATCGGTTTTCTCAATTTTTGTCATTATTTTGCTCAGTTTTCGTTCGGTTTTGTTCATTATTTGGCTTGATTTTCAATTGGTTTTGTTAATTTCTTTCATTATTTTGCTCAATTTTTGTTCAGTTTTGTTCATTTGTTTCATTATTTTGCTAATTTTTTTTTTTTTTCGGTTTTCTCAATTTTTGTCATTATTCTGCTCAATTTTTGGTCGGTTTTATTCTTTTTTTTAAAATCAACATTTATGCTCAGTATTTGGTTGGTTTTGTTCTTTTTTATTATTTTGCTAAAAAAAAATTTTTTCAATATTTTGCTCAATTTTTGTTTGGTTTGTTCATTTTTTCATTAGCAAGGAAACGTTGGAGGAGTTTAGTCCACCCATATTTCATATTTCAGTTGTCGGTTAAAGGGGACAGAGCAGCAGAGCCAATAACCTGGAGGGGCGGGGCCTGAAGTGTCTCCTGTGCATTTAAAGGGCCAGCGCTCCAAACCACCTTTGTGGTGTCATTAGTCAGAAATAGTGTTGCAGATGGACCTGTGGAGTTGAATGAATGAAGAATTCAGAGCCAAGCAGAGCATTTACAGTTTATGGAGAGCACAGGGAAACGAGGGAAAAGGAAGAAGAACAGTTAAAAAAAGACTAATATTAATAATCATTTGAGTTCAGGTTCCAGTTCAACCTGAAGTGGCTCAGATCAGTAAAATACGACCGTAAAAACCTACAAATAATGATGACTCCAAATGATTGTCTTTGTTTTCATGTAAAAAAAAAAAAAAAAAAAAAAAGTAAAATTAAATGAAAATGTTTATATTTACAAACTATCCTTTTGCAAAAAACTGTGTCTGTTCTTAAATGTTGTGTATTTGTAGATCCACCGTGATCTGTACGATAGAATGAACATGTGCAAATGAACATTTTTCTTTGTAAATTTTAGTTTGTTCATCTTATAGTTTGTAAATATAAACATTTTCACTGTAAAACACAGACATTAGAAATAAAAGCTTTGGAGTTGACCTTATTTTATATTATTGTGTTTTTATTTGACTGGTCTGATCCACTTCAGATCAGATCGGGTTGAATGTGGCCCCTGTTTGACGACCCACCCCACCAGCCCTCTGTCCTACACTGTAAAAAAAATCTGTAATTGAACAGAATTTTCACTGTTTATTTGACAGATTTTTCTTGTATTTTCAGATACAGGAAAATATCAATGAAATGATAAAAACAGACTGTGATTTTACATGTCAAATGGAAAAGAACAGGAAAAAAACTGTAACAGTGAAGAACCATGAAATTTAATTTTTTAAAATAAATTTTTTCGTTTTTCACAGAAAAATACAGTTAGAATACATTTGCAAATGTATCGTAATTTCGCAAATATTTCTTTTCTATTTATGAGATTAAACTGTTAATTTAAAGTTTAATACTGTAAAAAATAAATAAATAAAACCAGATAAAATTACAGACAGTTAACGGTAACAGAAGTATTAGTTCTGTCAGTTGAACCAGACTTGTTTGTTAATTGACAAATATCTTGTGTAATTACAGGAGGTTTCACAACAAAAATGTTGAATAAATGTATTTTTGTGAATGTATAACATGTATAAGCACTGATAAACTGTCCAAATACAGTTTTTATCAGTGGATTGGACAACTGAGTCTCACTGAAAATTATTTATATATATATTTATAGGGAATTGGATTGTTTTAATACATGAAAATGTTCTTTATTAAACATTAAAAAGTCAAAAAATTATGTAAAATCTCATGTAAAGTTAGGGCAAAAAACTGTATTTGAATTATGGAAAATTACCGTATTTTTATGAGATGGTTATTTTCTGTTATTTTACAGTATTTTTTCCGCAGCCTTGCTGCCGGAATAATATTGTTTTTTTTTTGTTGTTGTTTTTTTAACAGTGTAGAAATATCCTCGTGTCATTGTGGAGCTCAGACTTAGACTCTGTTCCTTCTTTTTCAGTCCAGTTTCTGCAGCGTCTCCGTCTTCTTCCTGTCAGAGGACAGGACGCAGAACCAAAGGAAACACAAACACAACAGTAGAACAGTTCAGACTGAACTGCTTTAACGGACGCAGTGACTGTCTGCATTCCAGGATTATTTTAGGAGCAGAGGTCTTTTCAGAACCAGGTCCAAACAGCTGAGGTGACAGCACAGCTCCAGCAGAACCCATCTGGAATAAAAGGACATAAAAGCATCTGGAATAAAAGGATGTAAAAGCATCTGGAATAAAAGGACGTAAAAGCATCTGGAATAAAAGGACATAAAAGCATCTGGAATAAAAGGACGTAAAAGCATCTGGAATAAAAGGACGTAAAAGCATCTGGAATAAAAGGACGTAAAAGCATCTGGAATAAAAGGACGTAAAAGCATCTGGAATAAAAGGACGTAAAAGCATCTGGAGTAAAAGGACATAAAAGCATCTGGAATAAAAGGACATAAAAGCATCTGGAATAAAAGGACGTAAAAGCATCTGGAGTAAAAGGATGTAAAAGCGTCTGTTCATTCATGGATAAAAAATGACAGTGACCCTGCGTCTCTGACTCCACCCCCAACTCCACCCCCTGAGGGAAAAGGAAGCCACAGCCTGCAGCCGTGGGAACTTTCATCAGTTTGTGTGATGCACTTTGGAACCTAATGATGCCTTTAGGTGCTGTCGGGAACATGAGTTTTTCCATTAATTAAGTGGTTCACTAACTTTTTACAGTGGAGTACCCATGAAATAGACTTTTTGCAGCGGAGTACCCCCTGAAATATACTTTTTACAGCGGAGTACCCCCTGAAATAGACTTTTTACAGCGGAGTACGCTCTGAAATATACTTTTTACAGTGGAATACCCCCTGAAATAGACTTTTTACAGCGGAGTACCCCCTGAAATAGACTTTTTACGGTGGAGTACCCGATACATACTTTTTACAGCAGAGTACCCCCTGAAATAGACTTTTACAGCGGAGTACCTCCTGATTATACTTTTTACAGTGGAGTACCCCCTGAAATTGACTTTAAACAGCGGAGTACCTCCTGAAATAGACTTTTTACAATGGAGTACCCCTGGAAATCGACTTTTTATCCAAGTACCCCCAACTCTCACTTCAGCACTTTTGATTGAATAAAATGAGTCCAAATGTGTCTGTTTATATTTATTAAACTTTGTAATCAAACCCCATATCTTTATTTGTAATATATAAAAAATAACCACAAATTTTAAAGTAAATTATGTGTAAAATCTAAACTGAAAAGTGTCCTCTTTCATTGATAAGAAAAATAAATTAATTGGTCATTAATTAATAAATGAACCTTTCATCAGCCTAAAATAACTCATTTACTCAAATAAACTCATTTTAAATCATATTAAAGTGAGTGTTTATGGTTTAAATCAGACTGTGCGTTTTTGTAACAGTTCGAACACTGAAAACTCAGACACAGAATTATCAAGATACAGTATTTATTACATACAGCTCTGACAAACACACACACAGACGGTACTAGACGGTCCCAGGTGGTCCCAGGTGGTCCCAGACTCAGTGGTCAGACTATCCGGCCAGGTAAATGGCTTTGGGGTACTTGTCCCTCAGAGTGGCCCACTGCACAAAGAAGTAATCGGATACAGGGTAGAGTATCCGTCCCGTCACAGACAGACTGTCCACCCTGCAGATGCTTTCAACATAAACAATCAGGACTTTCTTCATTCCCAGAATTCCGAGCAGAAGTCCTGCGGCGCACAGGGGGACGCAGGTCCCAGGGCCGTTACACAGCACCTGAAAAAACACAAACAGACCAGGGCTCAGGCTAATTCCTGGAAGGGACAGTGTGGTTTATTCAGTGGATAGAACAGTTCAGGACGTTAGTGACGCCGAACCGCAGTCACATGATCAAGACAGCCACTGTTCTCAGATCAGCAGCACTTTAACCCACAGGAGGCAAACATACGGCCCTGGGCCAACACCAGCCCCCCAAAGGCTCCAATCTGACCCCCAAAGGATCCGGTCTGGGTCTATAAGGGTTCAATCCTGTATGACAGCCAATAGGAGGAGCTGATATGTTGTGGGTGGACAGATGAGGCTGTCTGTCATGTTGTCTGTATTTCCGTCTGTTCATCCACCACTGGTTTACACAGCTGTTCTACACAAACACCCCCCCCCGTCAGTGTGTGTGTGTGTGTGTGTGTGTGTGTGTGTTTATCTGCACCGTTCAGCCTGTATTTAAACACATCATCAGCCTTTTCTCTATCAGCTCCATTGATCTGGACTGGATTCACTGGTTTTACTGCTTTTACTGGACACTTCAGTGGGTTTTACAGATGTTCCACTCATTCTGCATGCTACTGAACAGCAGGTGTAGTGGTCTGTTCACAGGAAGATGCATCAGTGCTGTGGGACGGCCACCTACAGTAACACACACGTTACCATGGTAACACACACAGCCGTACCCCATAATGTGCGTCCACACAGCTGATCCTTTTATAGTGTGTGTGTAAACCTGACCCACAGCAGCACTAACACAACCAGAGACTCCGTCAGATCTGCTTTTCCTCCACTGGACTCAGACCTCTGTGGTTGAATTCTACAAACAGAGACTGAATGAACTTTGAACTGAACTGAGTTTATGTTTAGTTTGGGTTCAAATGGGTTTAATTTACTGGTAAAGGGAATATCTGCATATGTGTCATCACCACCTGCTGGAAAAAACAGACATAAACTATGAACAGACACAATGTTTACAGTATTAACAGTAGTACATCTATGTAAACAGTGTGTATATATCTGTATATATATCTATATATATATGTGTGTAAACAGCATGTAATGTATGCATTCATATATATGAACAGCATGTATATGTATGAAATCCAGTCTATATATAAAATAATGCATTTATATGTGCATATATGCATTTATTGATGACTTATTGCTTAATTGCTTATTGCATAATTTAATATACAGAAAAAGAAGTTTAAAAAAGTGTGTTAACAAAGCAAAGGAAGCAGAATTAATTTATTAGTTTGTAAAAAGGGGGTGGAGTCTATGGTTCGACTTCCTCCCACTCCTTTAGTTTGATCATGTTTTATGTTCTTTATTATCTGATGAATAATGGACTCCGAATAAAACTGAACTAATTCCCATTTTACAGGTTTAATGCACAGTTCTGGAGGTGATTCTGTGAGGATCCAGTGGACTGAGGGGTTCCACATGAGTCCAGACCCATGAGTCCAGACCCAGTGTTAAGGCTCTTCTGGTCCTGTACCTGGTTCTGCAGCTGGATCATAAAGGGTTCTGATCTCATCTACTGGACTGGGTCCACACAGACTGAGTGACATTTAATGAGTCTGATGGAGTTGGACCAGGTCCGGTCTGAGCAGGTCTAGTCCTGCTAACTCACCAGGTCCGGTCTGAGCAGGTCTAGTCCTGCTGTTCCAGAACTGTGGACTCACCAGGTCCGGTCTGAGCAGGTCTATCCCTGCTGGTGCAGGACTGTGGACTCACCAGGTCCAGGTCCAGTCTAAGCAGGTCTAGTCCTGCTGGTGCAGAATAGTGGACTCACCAGGTTCGGTCTGAACAGGTCTATTCCTGCTGACACACCAGGTCTGGTCTGAACAGGTCTAGTCCTGCTGACTCACCAGGTCCGGTCTGAGTTTGTAGACCAGCGGTACAGAGTAGAGCAGGGCGTGGAGCGTGCTGATCACAGATGAACTCCAGGACTGATGGACCTCCCGACTCCGTGGGACCCGACAGATGGTGAACTAGGAACCAGGACCACATGTGGATCAGAACTCAGTCCTCCTAAAAACTGGAGGTTCACGTAAACCGGATCAAACCCATGTTCTCAGGTAACTGGACAGGAGTGTTTATTCTACTGACAGATGTATGCTGGAATATCTGACACTTCCACTGAAACTGTCCAAACAGGCCGAAAATAAATGCACGAGGGGATTGATTTATTATTTTCATTTGCATCGTTGTGTGTCTTCACAACATCGAGACTGAATGAAACAATAACAGATCGAAGAGTCAACCGTATGGTTCATCTAAGGTCCAGTAGCACAGACAGTTTGTGCAGCACCTGAGACCAAATATTTGTTTTATTAAACCCAGGAGTTCTCACATTTATTTAACCCAGGGGTTTCCACTATAAGAAAAAAAAGCTAACAGGCTAAAAAACTATCCACTATGAGGAAAAAAAAAGACAATAGCACAAAAAATTATCCACTATATGTTTTTAAAATAACTTTATTTTTAGCGCATCGACGTCCACTTCCAGTGGGTTACTTCGTTAGCATTAGCCACATTAGCTGAAGGCCTTAAAAATGTTCAGCCTATGCTTTTTTTGTGGGGACCTAAACTTAGAAGGATGAGACCTTTGGGTAAACAGCACCCTGTAGTTGAAAAGATGGATAACGTTTTTTTTCTTATAGTGGATAATTTTTTGGGCTGTTTTTTTTTTCTTATAGTGGATACTTTTTTGGGCTGGTTTTTTTTTTCTTATAGTGGATAATTTTTTGGGCTGTTCTTTTTTTTCTTATAGTGGATACATTTTTGGGCTGTTGCACCTCTGGGCCACTGCAATTTTCTGTTTTTTCCCCCTATGTTTTGTAATACTTTGTGTCTGAAATAAACTAATAAATGAACTGAACTGTTGGTTTAGTTGTGTTTTGGTCATTAACTGTGCAGATAAACAGATGTGTCCCGCCCCCTGCTGGTGAATGCCGGTACTGCACCACCACAGACACCCGTGTACCTGAGGCTCGGACGCTCTGAGCTCTTTGGAACTTTCAAAAGTGCAGATTTTCTCCTCACTGATCTTGTCTGTGTCTGCGATAACATAGTGTCTGGGTTTGTACGACGGAGACAGACTGTCCATCAGCCGCAGCAGCTCAGTGGTGTGTCCGCCTGGGACACAAGGGAGGAAGAGGATAAAGACATGGAAGACAGAGACATGGAACTGAGGTGCAGTTAGCAGCAGGTTGGACATTCAAAGCCATCTCCTCAGGGACTATCAATAAGTTACTGCTGTAAACGTTTTTCTTCAATAGCTTCTCAGTCATGTGACCCAGTGACTCCAAACCAGTCTCAAATAATTATAATAAAGAGGATCTTTAGGAAACGCCACATAATATTTCTGTCCAGTCTGTATTAATATTTTTTTGAGGAATATTATTATTATTATTATTATTTTTTTTTTTTTTTTAAATGTCAATTTTTCCTCAATAGCTTCCTAGTCGTGTGTCTCAGTGACTCCAAACCAGTCTCTGAAGTTCCCCTTTATTATAATAATTTGAGACTGGTTTGGAGTCACTGGGTCACATGACTAGGAAGCTATTGAGGAAAAATTGACATTTTTTGAAAAAAAAAAAAAAAAATAATAATAATAATAATATTCCTCAAAAAAATATTAATACAGACTGGACAGAAATATTATGTGGCGTTTCCTAAAGATCCTCTTTATTATAATTATTTGAAACTGGTTTGGAGTCACTGGGTCACATGACTGAGAAGCTATTGAAGAAAAACGTTTACAGCAGTAACTTATTGATAGTCCCTGAGGAGATGGCTTTGAATGTCCAACCTGCTGCTAACTGCACCTCGGTAGACAACGAAGACAGAGACACGGACAGGTGCACTGGGCTGTCCGCACATCTAACCCAACAATAATACTGTTAAAAGGACAATAACACTGTTAAAAGGACAGTAACACTGTTAAAAGGACAATAACACTGTTAAAAGGACAATAACACTGGAATAACTGACTTGGGTTACACTACAATAACAGAGGCATTAGCATAAGTAGCTAACTGCTAACAGCTAACACTGAAGTACCGCTTTACTTCTGATTATTACCTGAACCTGCCACGGCCAGAACGACAACCGAACCTTTGGACCCGGGTTTATACTTAGATCCAGTTTTAATGACAACGTACAACCTCAGGAGAAACACAAAACAAAGGAATATTAAGACAAACACAACAACCGGAAGGAACGACATGACAACTATGACAACTACGGACACTGTGAAGGACCAAAAACGGGAAAGAGACGGGCACTGTGATCCCTGCACGCAGACTCACAGGCACATCCGGAGTCTGCAGGTTTAGGAAAAATACATCCCTCTGTGTTGGTCTGAACTGCCAGTTACTTTTATAATAAATTTGAACTGTGAAACTAATGCTGTGGTCTGTTTGTCTGTGACTTAGACTCAACTAAATGCTCTTTACCAAAGAAAAATGTGCTCCTAAACATAAATGTATGCATTAGTATGGTTATATTTTGGTCATGTTTTAGATGTTTTATCCTGTTTATCTTATATTTGTTCTTATCGGTTTTCAGTATATTTTAGTCTCATTTTTACTAGATTACTAATCATGTATTTTACTTCTATCACTTTGGGCAGACTGTGTTGTTTTAAATGTGTTATAGAAATAAATTTAACCTGGACATAAATCTCTTCACATAGTTTATTAAAATCTAAACTTTAGCACTTGATGATCATTTCTAATTTAAATGTGTTTTTTAATAGTATGGTTTTTGTTTTAACCTCCTGAGACCCAGGAAACTGAAAATTTTAGCTTTTTTTTTTTTTTTTTTTTTTTTTACGCTAAACAATTGTTTGATTGGAAACTGCATAATGCAACAGTTTTTTCAGATTACGTTTTTATGTATGTATGTATTTATTTATTTATATGTCTTTATTTTCAGTGGAATGTCCTTTGTAATGGACAGCATTTTTTTTTAGGTAAAAACTGTCAAACTTTTGTCCCCTACAGAGGACAAAAATGCATAGCTGGGTCTGAGGAGGTTAAGTTAAGGAAGCACAAGAAGGAAATATGTGCCCTATGTACTGTGTTAAAAGTGTGGGTTTTTTTGTTTTTTTTTTGTGAGGGTGGGGTGGGGGTTTGTCTTCTTTTTTTTGGGAGGGGGAGGGGGGGGGGGGGGTTATAGGTTTGTAGGTTTGTTGTATAATTTGTTTGTTTGTTTTTTTTTTTTTTTTAATATATATATTGTGTCTGTGTGGTTCCTTATGTATAAGTACATGTTTATGTAAATGTATAATTTGAAATAATGATAAAAAAAAAAGTGTTGTAACCTGAATTAAAATAATAATAGATGCGTATTCACCGATGAAATGAGGTAAAACAGACAAAATATGTACTGTTTAAAAAAATTAAAAATAAAAAATTGTAAAAAAAAAAAAAAAAAAAAAAAGAAAAAAAAAAAGAAAAAAAAAAAAGAATGGTGTTTTGGCAGCAGGGGTGCTGAAAAAATACTGTTAAATAATGGAAAATAATCATGTCATAAAAAATACAGTAATTTCCATAATTAAAATACATTTTTTTGCCCTAACTTTACATGAGATTTTGCATGTTTTTTTGTTTTTTTTTGACTTTTTAATGTTTAATAAAGAATATTTACATGTATTAAAACAATCCAGTTCCCTATAAATATATGTATAAATAATTTTCAGTGAGACTCAGTTGTCCAATCCACTGATAAAAACTGTATTTGGACAGTTTATCAGTGCTTATACATGTTATACATTCACAAAAATACATTTATTCAACATTTTTGTTGTGAAACCTCCTGTAATTACACAAGATATTTGTCAATGAACAAACAAGTCTGGTTCAACTGACAGAACTAATACTTCTGTTACCGTTAACTGTCAGTAATTTTATCTGGTTTATTTATTTATTTTTTTACAGTATTAAACTTTAAATTAACAGTTTAATCTCATAAATAGAAAAGAAATATTTGTGAAATTAGGATACATTTGCAAATGTATTTTAACTGAATTTTTCTGTGAAAAAAGAAAACATTTCTTTTAAAAAAAAATGTACATTTTTTTGGTTATTCACAGTTACAGTTTCTTCGTGTTGTTTTCCATTTGACATGTAAAATCACAGTCTGTTTTTGTCATTTCATTGATATTTTTCTGAATCTTAAAAATACAGGAAAAATCTGTCAAATAAACAGTGAAAATTCTGTTAAATTACAGATTTTCTTTACAGTGTGAATGAACTGGATCAAATAAAGTTTTTTTTCGTCCTTTTAGGGGACGTTTTCCAAACCGTCACGGCTATGTCCGATAATCTATGAAGTCCGTGAACGCCTCATGTGCTCAAACAGCTGAGGAGGCTGGGCTGGACCACAGTGAGGAAGAGGAGGAGGATGAAGAGGATGAGGATGAAGATGAGGATGGCAGCGTCTGTGCTGTGAAGGCATCCGGGTCCAGTGGAGCCAGGTGGGTCCAGTGGGTCCGGGTGGGTCCAGTGGGTCCGGGTGGTCCGGGTGGGTCCGGGTGGGTACCATCACAACACATCTGTCTGATATGGTTGACGGGGATGTGCGGCCGTGCCGTGCCGTGCCGTGCTGCAGAGCCACAGGTGCAGGCAGTGCCACCGCCGTGTCCTTCACAGGACAGCTGTCTGCACGCGCCGAAGGTCGGTGTGGTTCCGGTGGACCGGTGTCTGCTACCGGCACGGAGGTCCGACCGAACCCACGAACCAGAAAACACGACAGAGTCCGGCTGAGGCTGGAACCACCGGGACCACCGGGACCACCTGGAGGATAAACACAGAGGGACACCGGTCCAAGCATGGCCGCAGTACAGCTGCAGCTGTCCGTTCTGTTTGGGATCGATTAAACTATCGATTATGTTCTTGGATTCGATTACACGATTATTTGAATGGGCGAAAAAAAAAAAAAAAAACAGTAAAAATGTGAATCAGACATGTGAGAAAATGACAAACAACTGTTATTTATTAAAAAAAAACAAAACAAAACAAAAAAAACCCTGAAACAACAAACACAGAAAGTATAAAAGTAAAAGGATTTATGAACAAATATTTATATAATATTAATAATAATAATAATTCCATCAGTCTTCAGTGTGTCTGTAAATGTGTCCAGATGTAAACTGGTCCAGTCCGGTTCCAGATGTAAACTGGTCCAGTCCGGTCCAGTTCCAGATGTAAACTGGTCCAGTCCGGTCCAGTTCCAGATGTAAACTGGTCCAGTCCGGTCCAGTTCCATGTCTCCCCTCTAATCTGTCCCCTCAGTCTCAGACCCGTTTGGATCCAGCGGACTAACTGAACATGGAACTAATGCTGCGTTCCACCTCCACCTGTACCTCCTGCTTTTCCATCCTACTGGTGAAAATGCACTGGAGTGTCAGTCAAACCTGGGACTTCCCACCAGGGGTGGGGCTTCGGGAAGGGGGGGCAGTGGTCCACCGGCCTTGGGGGGCCTGGGACCAAGCATCAGGCCCTGACCAGAACTTCCAGTGGAATGAGTTTCCTCCTGGTCAGGTCTTCCTGTGTTCTTCTCATATGATGAACCCAGTGTGTGTGTGTTGGTAGAAGCTGCTTCAGCCTTTTGAGTCACGGTCGCTGAAAATGGAAAAGGTTGACTTTGGTTTTGTACGTTCATTCCAAACATTGCATATAGTGTGTGTTGTATTTCTGGTTTCATATTCACCCTCACAGCTGACTTGACAATGTTTAAATTTACAAAAGGATCGCTGGTACTGTCCCCAAATGTATTTTGGGTAAAATCGTCATCAGCAGCCGTCCACAGATGGAATCATCTACCACCGGTGAACACAGAGAGCAGACGTGTGGGTCTGAACGAAGGAGGTCAGAAGTGGCAGTTCATATAGAGAGGAGCGACAGAACGCAAAGAAAAGAAGAGAGAGCAAGAAAAAGACAAGTTAAGGTGGAGGACACTTTTTTTTGTCCGTCCAACTCCTAATCCTCCTGGAGATGAACTGGAAACCACCAGCAGTGACTGAAGCCCCCCAGTACTGACCCCACAGACAGCAGTGACTGAAGCCCCCAGTACTGACCCCACAGACAGCAGTGACTGAAGCCCCCCAGTACTGACCCCACAGACAGCAGTGACTGAAGCCCCCCAGTACTGACCCCACAGACAGCAGTGACTGAAGCCCCCAGTACTGACCCCACAGACTGAAGCCCCCAGTACTGACCCCACAGACAGCAGTGACTGAAGCCCCCCAGTACTGACCCCACAGACAGCAGTGACTGAAGCCCCCAGTACTGACCCCACAGACAGCAGTGACTGAAGCCCCCCAGTACTGACCCCACAGACTGAAGCCCCCAGTACTGACCCCACAGACAGCAGTGACTGAAGCCCCCCAGTACTGACCCCACAGACAGCAGTGACTGAAGCCCCCAGTACTGACCCCACAGACAGCAGTGACTGAAGCCCCCAGTACTGACCCCACAGACAGCAGTGACTGAAGCCCCCCAGTACTGACCCCACAGACAGCAGTGACTGAAGCCCCCAGTACTGACCCCACAGACTGAAGCCCCCAGTACTGACCCCACAGACAGCAGTGACTGAAGCCCCCCAGGACTGACCCCCCAGACAGCAGTGACTGAAGCCCCCCAGTACTGACCCCACAGACAGCAGTGACTGAAGCCCCCCAGTACTGACCCCACAGACAGCAGTGACTGAAGCCCCCAGTACTGACCCCCCAGACAGCAGTGACTGAAGCCCCCCAGTACTGACCCCCCAGACAACAGTGACTGAAGCCCCCCAGTACTGACCCCCCAGACAGCAGTGACTGAAGCCCCCCAGTACTGACCCCACAGACAGCAGTGACTGAAGCCCCCCAGTACTGACCCCACAGACAGCAGTGACTGAAGCCCCCAGTACTGACCCCACAGACAGCAGTGACTGAAGCCCCCAGTACTGACCCCACAGACAGCAGTGACTGAAGCCCCCCAGTACTGACCCCACAGACAGCAGTGACTGAAGCCCCCCAGTACTGACCCCCCAGACAGCAGTGACTGAAGCCCCCAGTACTGACCCCACAGACAGCAGTGACTGAAGCCCCCCAGTACTGACCCCACAGACAACAGTGACTGAAGCCCCCAGTACTGACCCCACAGACAGCAGTGACTGAAGCCCCCCAGTACTGACCCCACAGACAGCAGTGACTGAAGCCCCCCAGTACTGACCCCACAGACAGCAGTGACTGAAGCCCCCAGTACTGACCCCCCAGACAGCAGTGACTGAAGCCCCCCAGTACTGACCCCCCAGACAGCAGTGACTGAAGCCCCCAGTACTGACCCCACAGACAGCAGTGACTGAAGCCCCCCAGGACTGACCCCCCAGACAGCAGTGACTGAAGCCCCCCAGTACTGACCCCACAGACAGCAGTGACTGAAGCCCCCAGTACTGACCCCACAGACAGCAGTGACTGAAGCCCCCAGTACTGACCCCACAGACAACAGTGACTGAAGCCCCCCAGTACTGCCCCCCCAGACAGCAGTGACTGAAGCCCCCCAGTACTGACCCCACAGACAGCAGTGACTGAAGCCCCCAGTACTGACCCCACAGACAGCAGTGACTGAAGCCCCCAGTACTGACCCCACAGACAGCAGTGACTGAAGCCCCCAGTACTGACCCCACAGACAACAGTGACTGAAGCCCCCAGTACTGACCCCACAGACAGCAGTGACTGAAGCCCCCAGTACTGACCCCACAGACAACAGTGACTGAAGCCCCCCAGTACTGACCCCACAGACAGCAGTGACTGAAGCCCCCCAGTACTGACCCCACAGACAGCAGTGACTGAAGCCCCCCAGTACTGACCCCACAGACAGCAGTGACTGAAGCCCCCAGTACTGACCCCACAGACAGCAGTGACTGAAGCCCCCCAGTACTGACCCCACAGACTGAAGCCCCCAGTACTGACCCCACAGACAGCAGTGACTGAAGCCCCCAGTACTGACCCCCCAGACAGCAGTGACTGAAGCCCCCCAGTACTGACCCCCCAGACAGCAGTGACTGAAGCCCCCAGTACTGACCCCACAGACAGCAGTGACTGAAGCCCCCCAGGACTGACCCCCCAGACAGCAGTGACTGAAGCCCCCCAGTACTGACCCCACAGACAGCAGTGACTGAAGCCCCCAGTACTGACCCCACAGACAGCAGTGACTGAAGCCCCCAGTACTGACCCCACAGACAACAGTGACTGAAGCCCCCCAGTACTGACCCCCCAGACAGCAGTGACTGAAGCCCCCCAGTACTGCCCCCACAGACAGCAGTGACTGAAGCCCCCAGTACTGACCCCACAGACAGCAGTGACTGAAGCCCCCAGTACTGACCCCACAGACAGCAGTGACTGAAGCCCCCAGTACTGACCCCACAGACAACAGTGACTGAAGCCCCCAGTACTGACCCCACAGACAGCAGTGACTGAAGCCCCCAGTACTGACCCCACAGACAACAGTGACTGAAGCCCCCCAGTACTGACCCCACAGACAGCAGTGACTGAAGCCCCCCAGTACTGACCCCACAGACAGCAGTGACTGAAGCCCCCCAGTACTGACCCCACAGACAGCAGTGACTGAAGCCCCCAGTACTGACCCCACAGACAGCAGTGACTGAAGCCCCCCAGTACTGACCCCACAGACTGAAGCCCCCAGTACTGACCCCACAGACAGCAGTGACTGAAGCCCCCAGTACTGACCCCACAGACAACAGTGACTGAAGCCCCCCAGTACTGACCCCACAGACAGCAGTGACTGAAGCCCCCCAGTACTGACCCCACAGACAGCAGTGACTGAAGCCCCCAGTACTGACCCCACAGACAGCAGTGACTGAAGCCCCCAGTACTGACCCCACAGACAGCAGTGACTGAAGCCCCCCAGTACTGACCCCACAAGTACTGACCCCCCAGACAGAAGTGACTGAAGCCCCCCAGTACTGACCCCACAGACAGCAGTGACTGAAGCCCCCCAGTACTGACCCCCCAGACAGAAGTGACTGAAGCCCCCAGTACTGACCCCACAGACAGAAGTGACTGAAGCCCCCAGTACTGACCCCACAGACAGCAGTGACTGAAGCCCCCCAGTACTGACCCCCCAGACAGAAGTGACTGAAGCCCCCAGTACTGACCCCACAGACAGCAGTGACTGAAGCCCCCCAGTACTGACCCCCCAGACAGCAGTGACTGAAGCCCCCCAGTACTGACCCCACAAGTACTGACCCCCCAGACAGAAGTGACTGAAGCCCCCCAGTACTGACCCCACAGACAGCAGTGACTGAAGCCCCCCAGTACTGACCCCCCAGACAGAAGTGACTGAAGCCCCCAGTACTGACCCCACAGACAGAAGTGACTGAAGCCCCCAGTACTGACCCCACAGACAGCAGTGACTGAAGCCCCCCAGTACTGACCCCCCAGACAGAAGTGACTGAAGCCCCCAGTACTGACCCCACAGACAGCAGTGACTGAAGCCCCCCAGTACTGACCCCCCAGACAGCAGTGACTGAAGCCCCCCAGTACTGACCCCACAGACAGCAGTGACTGAAGCCCCCCAGTACTGACCCCCCAGACAGAAGTGACTGAAGCCCCCAGTACTGACCCCACAGACAGCAGTGACTGAAGCCCCCCAGTACTGACCCCCCAGACAGGGACCAGATGGACAGGAGCATTCACACCATCACTGACAGTGTGTGAGTGAGCTGGAAACTGTGGACAGGTGCACCTGCAGAGGGAAACTGGGAAGTATGCACGGACTCAGGGGGGTGGGGGGGTGAAGAGTTTGTAAGACCGGGGGACAGCATGGGGCTTGACCCCCCCCCCCCCCACCACCACCTGTGCTGCAAAGGGAAGTATCAGACACTGAATAAAAAAGCAGCGGCTCATTCTCAAAGTTAAAGCTCGTTAAAAACCAACTTGTAATTTTTTCCATTGAGAATGAGCGAGCCAAGACGATGGATGTGCAGTGCATTGTGGGTGAGTTGACAGAGCGCAGGTTCACCATGTGCCTTTAAACGGAGCTGAGTCGGTCCACTGCTGTTGATGCATGTGTGTTTGTAGGTGAACTCCTGGACCGCCGGGCCAACCTTATAAAACATTCCAGCTGTTGCTCCAGTATCTGCTGTGCCGTCAGTAGTTGAAGTGTTTGGTTCCAGTGGGTGTCAGACTCATGTGATGTTCACGTCCGTTTGATTGATGTCAAAATGACGTGGTTGCTGTCCGTGGTGCTGAACCCTTACTATCAAATTCTTTGAGGTGTGTGTCAAAAACATAGTAGCACCTGTAAGACCTGCTGTTTAGGCGTGTGTGTGTCGTTAAACGATGCAGTTACAAGCTTTAATGGGTTTAAAGGGCCCAGTACTGACATGTTCCGCCACTGCTTCTCACCTGTGAACTCGTACTAGATCCATGTTCTCCCAGTTCCCTAGTTCTGACGTCACGTAGCAATGGCGCCCCCCCATGGATGAGGTGTTTATGCAGATTATTTATTAAAACAAGGTATTGATC